>NC_041384.1:538904485-538974624 GCF_002162155.2 Triticum dicoccoides | reverse complement strand
TAGTGGCGGAGCCGTGATGAGCAACTAAAGGGGGCCGGGGGAGGGGGGGGGGGGATTTTTTGAAACTAAAAGAGAAATATGCAGGAGAAGTCGGAACATAGGCGTGTCTCGCAACATAAAAATTGTTACCTGAAACGATAATTCGATATTCATTGTTGCTTCTTAGGCTCAAGTTTCTTTAATTGATATAACGGTTGACTGATTTAACATTCAATGGTCCGAATCATGTTTCTTTAGTTTATGCAACAGGTTAACCCTCATGGGTAGCAAACAGAACATGTGAGTCAAGTTTCCATGGCAATCATGATTCACATGTACTTTGCACCTTCAGTTGTTTGGCAGGAGTTCACTTTCATAGATTGTCATCGCCGTGGGCTTCGGCCGTGGCACGCAGCACATCAGCAACACAGGAAGGGAGCAATTGTTCCATGCATATGTAGGAGCAACATCAGACAACGACGCAACGGTTGGTTAGCAATTGATGCCTCGATGCAGCAGTCTAAAAAGGGGAGATCACTATGGCGGAGAAACATGATAAAGGAATTGGGACGAGGCGTAGAAATCAAATCTCCATGGAGGGAAGTGGTCCGAGACACCATTTCTTTCTGTCGGCGTTATGGGAACGGGGTCTCCAGACTTGCCTGCCTATGGCCTGCGGCGTGGCTCGAGTGGGGGCCCAGTGCGGCCCAGCTTCATCAGCTCAAACTCAAGACCCTCGCAAGGGGCCAAGCCTTGCGGGACGGCGACAGGAGGCTTTCTCAGGAGCAGCCTCATCACGCAGGCTCGCGAGGAGGCGGAGAGATCAAGACAGGGGTGCCTCGCGAGGAGCCCGTGACGCAAGCCATGACGATCGAGATTAGGCGGGTGCCGGCCTGCGCAGTGTCCTTGTTTCCCCTTCGGTGCAAAGAGAGCAAGCACATGCCAAGGCATCGGGCAAAGGTTACCATTCCGGTGCAACGAGACCAAGACCAGCAGAGCGGCAGGACGGAGGTCACCGTGGAGCCCAAGACGGCGTCATCACCAGTGCTTTCGGCAGCCGAAGACCACCTTTGGTCAGGATAACTTGTACTAAATGTTCCCTTTCAAAATGACCAATTGTTGATGCCCTTCCCACTTATTTTTTAGGAAAAGGACCAGGGTCTCTATAAATAGGACTAACCATCATAGAGAGAGGGAGGAAGAAGAAAAGGGGGGAAAAGAGAAGAGGGGGAAAAAGAAAGAGAGAAGAGAAAAAGAGAGAGATCCGGACCAAGTAGCACACATTGCATCAGCTCAAGAACACCTCTCGCGAGGCCGTTCTGCCCCTTGTATTGTTCATCATCAGCCTCTGAGGCAATCCACCACGCCACACACTGGAGTAGAATATTACACCACATCGATGGTCCGAACCAGTATAAACCTCGTGTCCTTTGTGTGTTCTTTTTTCCAGCCTAGATTTCTTGCGAGCCGTAGAAACGCGAGTCGGTAGGGGAAAGATCTCCGTGCGCACCCCAGAGTTCGAACCTTAAGGGTCTGCCGGAACCCAAAATCCGACATTTGGCGCGCCAGGTAGGGGTGCGCCGGAATCTTTCTTCCGCTGTTCGCGTGTAATCTTTCGTGGTGTCTATGGCTGACGCTCGTCGGGCTCGCGCCGAGCACCGGGCTGCTCTCGCCACCCGCGTCGCCCAAACGGCGCCCGTCGGCGGACGCCCTCGTCGTTCCCCGTCGCCTACCGCCAACGCCGCCACCGGCCCGACGGGGAACGAGCAGCAGGCCTCGTCCCAGCATTCTTCGGTGCGGCGGGAGGGCCGCACCACAGCCCCATCACTGACTCCAGCCGGTTCGTCGTCCCACGCCCGTCGCGCCCCCACGGACGTGCACGCCGCGCTACTCCTGGCAAGAGAGCTCCTGCACTACCGCCCCGTCGACGACCTTTACGAGGACTGGCTCGCCCGCATCATCGAGCTCGTCAGCGCCGCAGGGGGCTCTCCTTTGCCGTCCCTCTCGCTGCCTCGCCCTCCATTCCGCGCAGGGGCAAGGATCAGGAGGCGCCTTCGCCACCTCCTCCCCAAGAAGGCGCCCTGGCTCCAAGGCGCGCAGCCCCAGGGCGAGAGCCTGCACGTCCGGCGCCTGCGCGGCAAGAAGGGAGCTGCCAAGAGATCCCTCGTCCCCAAGAAGGTGCTCGCGCGCTCCCAGCACCGGCGCGCCAAGATCACGTCCCTGCGCCTCCACGCTGAGACCCTGCGCTGCTCCAAGCGGCGGCGCGTGGTAATCACCAGGAGCAGGCCCAGCACCAGCAAAGGGCGCCGGCGGCCACAGCAGGCCGCCATGCCTTCACCCCCGAGCTACGCGGCGTCACATGGCCAGGCAAGTTCAAGCCTGATCTGCTCCCTCGCTATGATGGCACGGCAGACCCCGTGGAATTCCTGCAACTCTACGAGCTGGGCATCGAAGCCGCCAACGGAGACGAAAAGGTCATGGCGAACTGGTTTCCCATGTCGCTCAAGGACGATTCTCGCACCTGGCTCCTAAACCTGGCTCTCAGCACGATCTCCTCCTGGGACGAGATGCGCACTCGCTTCATCGCCAACTTCCAGGGCACTCGCGACCGGCCACCGGCCATAAGCGACATGCGCCACATCAAGCAACAACCAGGGGAAACCCTGCAGAAATACATCCAGCGCTTCAACAACCCTCGCCTCAAGATCCCCAGGGTGACTGAGGAAGCCATTATCTTAGCCTTCTCCGACGGCGTGTGTGACATCAAGATGAAGGAGGAGCTGGCAATCCATGAAGACTTGTGCACATCCTTGGAGCTGTTCAACTTGGCGACCAAGTGCGCCAGGGCTGAGGAAGGACGCCTCTCCCTCCTCGAGCTCCCGGCTGCCGACCCAGAAGAGAAAAAGCCCAAGGCCAAGGACGTGAAGCGTAAGGGAGCTGCCGTGCTCGCAGCGGAACCAGACACCAAGTGAGGCAGGGACCAGCCCGAGTCATCCAAGGGCAGCCGATACTGCGTGTACCACGACATCCACACCCACAACACCAACGAATGCCAAGAGCTCAGGGCCGTGCAAGATGGGTGTATCGGCCGACGCCCCGAGCGCAACGACAGGGACTATGGCCGAGGAGGAGGAAGAGGTGGAGGGCGATGGGAAGACCGTGGCCCTCGCCAAGGGTGGCGTGATCGACCTCGCAAGGATCGCTGACAGGACCAGCCTCACGAGGGAGGCTGGACATACAGACAAAGAATAACTCCTTCGCCCCCACCATAGCGATAGTACACGCACTTGTCACCATCATTTACTACAAAGCCGGCAGTAGTTAATGTTCTTTCAAACTTTTCATGCCACTCTTTAGGAGCTTGTTTAAGGCCATATAAAGACTTTAATAACTTGCACACCTTTCCTTCCTGACCAGGTACTACAAAACCATCTGGCTGATCCATGTAAATTTCCTCCTTCAACTCTCCATTGAGGAAAACTGTCTTAACGTCCATTTGATGAACGAGAAGACCATGTGAGGCAGCCAGTGATAGTAGCACCCGAATTGTGGTCAGTCTAGCCACGGGTGAGTAAGTATCAAAGACGTCTTCACCTTCTTTTTGGGTATAACCCTTGGCCACAAGCCGTGCCTTGTACTTTTCAATCGTACCATCAGGTCTAAGCTTCTTCTTGAACACCCACTTACATCCTACAGGTTTGCACTCATAAGGACGATCGGTGATCTCCCAGGTACCGTTAGCGAACGTGGAATCCATCTCGCTACGTACAACTTCCTTCCAGTAGTCAGCATCAGGAGATGCATAGGCTTCTGAAATAGTCCTGGGTGTGTTATCCACGAGGTACACAATGAAATCATCACCAAAGGACTTTGCAGTCCTCTGTCTCTTACTCCTTACAGGAGTTCCATTGTCACCCTCAACAGGATTCTCAACGTGTTCCATCGCAATGGTGGGTTCAGGAATTACAGTGAATTCCTCACTAGATGGAGTAGGTATCTCCTGATTTGATGAACTCGACATATCCTTCATAGGAAATATGTCCTCAAAGAAAGTTGCATCATTCGACTCCATAATCGTACCAACATGCATATCGAATACCTCGGATTTTATTATCAAAAATCTATAGCCGATGCTATGAAAAGCATAGCCCAGAAGAACACAATCCACGGTTTTTGGTCCAAGCTTGCGCTTCTTGGGAATTGGTATATTGACTTTCGCCAAATAACCCCAAGTACATAGGTAAGAGAGTTTCAACCTTTTCCTTTCCCATTCCTCAAATGGAGTCATGGTCTTATGCTTTGTGGGAACTCGGTTTAGGACATGACACGCAGTCATTAGCGTCTCCCCCCCACCATTCCTTGGATAGACCCGAAGTGTCTAACATGGTGTTAACCATATTAGTTAGAGTTCGGTTCTTTCTTTCGGCTACCCCATTTGACTGGGGTGAGTAGGGAGGCGTCCTCTGATGGATTATACCATGTTCCGCACAAAACAGATCAAATTCATTGGAAAAATACTCTCCACCACGATCGGACCTAAGCCGTTTAATTTTTTGATCAAGTTGGTTCTCTGCCTCAGCTTTATAGTTCTTGAAGAAAGTCAAAGTCTCATCTTTTGATTTTAGAAGATACACATAACAATATTTAATGGAGTCATCAATCAACGTCATGAAGTATCTCTTTCCACCTTTTGTCAACACGCCATTCATCTCACAAAGATCAGAATGTATAAGCTCTAGTGGCGCCAAGTCTCTTACCTCTGTAGTCTTATGGGACTTGCGAGGTTGCTTAGCTTACACACATACTTGGCACTTAGAGCCTTTGACAGTAGAGATTTTCGGAATTAAATTCATATTGGCTAGACGTGTCATGCAACCAAAGTTAATGTGACAAAGTCGTGAATGTCAAATGTCAGACTCATTGTTGTGCCAAATATTATTAATAACTTTAGTGCAAATATCTGACAAAGACAGGCGGAACAAGCCTCCGTTCTCATAGCCTTTTTCAACAAATTGTCCATAATTAGAAATTACAACTTTATTGGATTCGAAAACCAACTTAAAACCATCTCGACATAAACAGGAACCGCTAACGAGATTTTTATTGATGGACGACACATGATGAACGTTCTTCAGATGCACGGTCTTCCCCGAAGTAAACTTCAGATCGACCGTACCAACACCTCGAACGATGGCATGTGACCCGTTCCCCATCAGCACGGGAGAAGTCCCAGTGGCCTGGTAAGAAGAAAACATGGAGGCGTCAGCACAAACATGTACATTGGCACCGGTGTCAATTAACCAATCAGGGGTTTGGAGTACTGAAAGGATGGTAGGAAAAATACCGTACCCTGATTCCTTCATATCAGTATCACCGATGACAACATTAGCGGACTTGCCGCTCTTCTCATGTTCGCGCTCCTCAAAGCGGTTAGGACACTTCGGAGCCCAGTGATTAGGATCACCGCAGACATGACAAAGTCCCTTCCCCTTCTTATGAGAATTCTTCTTGAAGTTGGTAGAATGTGATGGCTTGTTCTTTGTATCAAACTTGCCTTTGCCCTGAGTTTTGTTCTTGTTGTTTTTGAACTTGTTGGGCTGGAAGTTCTTCTTCTGTACCATGTGGGCACTAGAACCTCCCTCAGCTACTCGAGCACGTGTGTCCTTTGCTCTCGCCTTCTTTTCAACATCAAGAGTACCAATGAGATCCGCAATGGAAAACTCCTGTCTCTTATGTTTCAGGGTAGTAGCAAAATTGTTCCACGAAGGTGGAAGCTTGGCAATGATGCCTCCGGCAACACACACTTGAAGTACTCAAGTTCTTTTGCGAGCAACTGTATCTCATGAGCCTGCTGTACAACAGGGCGCTCATCAGTCATCTTGTAGTCATAGAATTGCTCCATGACGTACAACTCGCTGCCGGCGTCCGAGGCACCAAACTTGGCCTCGAGCGCAGCCCACATGTCCTTGCCGTTGTCAAACGACATATACGAATCCACAATGGAGTCACCAAGAACACTCAGAAGAGTGCCTTTAAAGAGGGTATCGATCTTCTCGAAAGCTTTCAGCTGTGTTGGATTAAGATCGCCCTCAGGCTTGCCCTTGGTGGCGTCATAGCAGCCCATGGTCTGAAACCAGTAGACTGCTCTCATGCGCGACCTCTTATATTGCGCCCCCTTAAAGGCAGGCGGCTTCAGATGCGCAACAAAATCACTCGAAGTAAATTGGCTATAATCAGGTTTTTGGATTGTCGAAAAAAATGAGCAAATTACTACGAGATTTAATCCGAATAAATAGGAAATAGATCATGACAGCAATAGCAGAGATTAAACTAATCATGCGAACTAGCATAGTAGATGAACAGATCACATCTAGGGCACATACTAGAAACATGAATTCTACCACGATCTCGAACAAGAAGGATAGAATAACATACGGTGCAGCGGGTGCAGCACCGCCGGCGTTGACGTTGTCGCCCATGTCGTCGAGGATGAGGTTGCCAAGGTCGGGGAAGAAGTCGTCATTCGCGAAGTCGTCGCTCGAGTGTGCTTCCCAAAAACCTGATCGCCCCTCTCCCGTACAGGATCACGAGAGGCGGGGTTCCGGAGGCCTGTTGTCCCTTCTCCCAGTGCACACCGATGAAGAAGACTTACTTGGCGGCGCAATGATTTGGAACGGTGGCGAGAAACCATACGAAGCGGTCGTGGCTAAGGTAGACGTCTGCCTGACTATATAGTGCGGGCCGGGTAGGTCGTGGGAGTAAACCCCACGTCCGAGTCGTCACGATCCAAAAGAATCAGAAATGGTTCAGTAATTAACGCGTTCATTAATTATTAATTAATGACTCATTAATTTTTCCCGAGCAGCAAAAATATAGACAACGTGCATAGCTCTGTCCTCGGCTCGGCTCAATCCCGCAACCCGCGGCGCGTCGTGACGAGGCATGGCGAGGCGAGCGAGGAGGAGGAGCGCGCGTGTAGGTCTCCTCTTCTCATACTCATACAAGTGGTAGAAGAGCTCATCTTATAAAGAGGTGCAACTCTCTCTCAACTTCCGGGGTGGGACTAAATTTTAGTCTCACTCACTCCACTCACATGTGTGCGTGAATGGGCCAAGAGAATTTCAGAATTTTAGTTGGGCTTTGGGCCAAAGGCCTACTAGCAAAATTCCAACAATCCCCCACAAAGTCTCATTGGCACATCTCATCATTTAGTTCCAAAACATTGTTTATATACCGGTGCTTAGTGGAGACTGTGAAGTTGAACTTCCACTTAGAGATTTATGCTACACTAGATCACAACTTGAATAGTGGACTATGCCTTGAACTACAAGTTTTCTGCGAGACTACTTTCACACAAATTCTTGACCGATACTGGGCTGCCGCAAGGCTTCCCCGTGGGTGGAGCGTATACGTCGTACTCCAGGGCCTTTTCATGAATTTATTAGAGAACACCCAATTCTCACAGACTGCGACGTTAACAGTCAAATTCATATAGGTGTGTTCCTCAGAAGATGTTCTGCAGGACAACATCTCTGCTTACCCGAATAAGCCACTTGGGACACATTAAGATAAGTATCAACCTGCAGAGAGTATTGCATCTTCATGAAGTTTGTGTGACTTAAGAGTTTCGCCATGGGGAAGACTTGCTTGGCGGCGCAATGATCTGAAACAGCGGTGAAGACTCCCGTACAGGATCTGGAACGCCGAAAGGAGGGATGGAGAAGACTCCCGTTCCTTAATTATTAATTAATGACTCATTAATTTTTTCACGAGCAGCAAAAACATAGACAACGTGCATAGCTCTGTCCTCGGCTCGGCTCAATCCCGCAACCCGCGGCGCGTCGTGACGAGGCATGGCGAGGCGAGCAAGGAGGAGGAGCGCTCGTGTAGGTCTCCTCTTCTCATGCTCATACAAGTGGTAGAAGAGCTCACTTTATAAAGAGGTGCAACTCTCTCTCAACTTCCAGGGTGGGACTAAACTTTAGTCTCACTCACTCCACTCACATGTGTGCATGAATGGGCCAAAAAAATTTCAGAATTTTAGTTGGGCTTTGGGCCAAAGGCCTACTAGCAAAATTCCAACTATCACAACTGGCATGTGGACAATGGACAATGTTGGTTGATGTTTTTTTTTGTAGTGAGATGAAAGTTTGTGTGACTTAAGATTTTCGATCCAGTAGTGTATCACTATAGTCCACCTACATGGCGAAGTGGTAGTTTCTTCACATGTGGCCTAAGGTCCTGCGCTCGAACGAGACTCCTTGTAGATTTTTATTTTGACATCAAGATACGTTCTTTGCAGAATTATATTATTATAAAAAAGTAAACGATCTAGAATTTCATTTCTCTAGCACCCCACCTGGTGTGGGAGTTTTCAGGGCATAGTGTATCAAAAAAAAATTGTTGAGAAAACATAGTGTGTATCATTTTCTTTTTTGAGACAAGTGTATCAAATGTTCTACACCGTTTTCTTTTCTTTTAGTGGACCAAATGCTTTACACCTCTGCCGCTCCAGCCCACGAGTCCACAGATATGAACAAGAGAGTAAACAAGACTCATTTCGGCCTAACAGGAGCCAGCCCAGCCCTTCCTTTCATAAGCCAGTAGCACATAGTGGGCCAAAATGCAGGCACGAAAGCTTTGGGCCCGGTCCATCGTTCTGCGCGTAAGTAAGCCGTCCATTCCTCCTCCACCCTACTGGTCTCCTCTGGAACCTTCCCCTTCCTTCCGCCCCAACCGAAACCACCCTACAAACCTCCTCGCACGAGCCAAACTCAGCCTCCCCCCACCCGAAGGCACGAGAAACAGAGAGAGCTCCGGAGATGTCGGCGGACGAGTTGCGGCTGGACCTGGAGGAGCTGCTGCGGCTGGAGGGCCTCGCCAAGCGCCCCCGCGTCGTCTCCCTCCTCTCCAACGAGATCCGCAGCGTCGACGCCAAGGTTTGCCTTTCCTTCTCCCACCGTCCCTGCGCTCTCCGCCGATCGATTCATTCCGGCGGGCTGGGCGGGCTCGGATTTTCGCATTGAGCTGATGTTCCTCTGTTTGCTGGCAGCTGGCCTCGCGGGCTGCGCCTGTGCCTGTGCCGACGCCCGCGCCGCAGGCGGTCGCGGTCGCGGCGGCGGCCCCTGCTGGTCTGAGCTATGTCACGCTGGGGTCATTCAGCTGGGACCAGGACAATGAGAAGATCAGGGTACGTTGCTGCGAGAAAGGGGTCATTTTTTTAACGATTCTAGCTCGTTGGCGATACTGATGTGCTGATTAGTTGATCTTATCTCGTTGTGCTTTAGACTTACAACCATATGGGCTCAGTGGCAAATGCTGGTTCGTAAAACAATCGCACTGTCAGAACAAAATGTTTGGCTGCTGCCAACTTATTCAATTGTTGCACGATCGATTGACTGGTAAACTAATGAAACAGTAATGATTAAGGATGCAATATATCTTCATCATGAGTTGTTGACTCGATGGAGGTCCCAGAATACAGAATATTATTGCACGCCTATTTTTCCTCAAGAACACTTCGATAGGGCTATCTCTGTAACTAAATATTGCAGTTTAATTTAAACTGCAAAAACGTCTTATATTAAGTTACGGAGGTACTAGTACATTTATTAAGCCATTTCTTGTATAGCCACTGAACAAATTTATCCTGTTATAATGCCCCTTTCCTTCTTACTACCACACGGGTTCTTGACAGTAATTGCAAACACAAGAACAGCTTATGGCATTTTGCTTGGTAGCTAGAACCCAAATTTATTGTATCTTGGTAATTTTGCATAATAGGTTAGAATTAGTTCTGTACTTCTGTTATTCATAGTAGGGCTGACTACTTGACTGGCGAAAAGTCTGCTTGTCATTATGCTAGAACCCAAGTTTATTGTCTTCTGCTTTGTATTAGTGAACTGAATTCCCATGACATTTGGATTTGAGGATTTCCCATGATGGCATTTAGATAACAGTTTTACTCTGTGTTCTGCCTTTTCAGGTCTACGTATTCCTTGAGAATGTCGACCAAGAGAAGGTGGAGACTACTTTCAAGCCAATGTCAGCGGACATCAAGTTTCATGATGTTAAAGGCAAGAACTATAGGTGTGCCATCCCAAAACTGAACAAAGAAATAGTTCCTGAGAAATGCAAGGTTGTGGTCAAGCCTACGAAGATTGTCATCACCCTGTGGAAAGCTTCTTCCGGCAATTGGTTGGATCTACACTACAAGGAAGACAAGGTAATTTCTGTGCCCAGCTATTCCTTGCTTTGGCCTCTCGACTTCCCTGAAAAAAAAATTAGGACTTAATTTCCCACAAACAAATAATATTAACCATAGTTCCCATGGGCGCTGGATTCTCCTGGGTGAATAATTTTTTGGGATGAATAATTTGTGGTAGTGATAATCTCTCAAGTGATCACCAGAAAATATATTGGAAGCATTCAGTTATGTAGGAACCTGATGCAATGGTTATCCAAGATTTGTTGTCTCCTGCATGTTAATACATTATACTGCTGTTGTGAGTGTTAGCATCCCTGAGGAGAGGTCGGGCAACAAAGACTTGTGAATTACAACAGCGCTAGATGGAGGGGACAAACCAGCTGGGAGAGAAATATATCTAGTGTAGTAGGATTTCAGAGTGATCAGAGCTGGAATTTAGGAACTGAGAGCGTTGTTTAGTTGTTGCTTGATCAAAAGATTACATGGCCACCTGGCCAGACCTTTGGGCATCACTGTGCTCTACTGATTCATCAGAAGCACCAATCTGCTGGCATGCTTTTGCTGCCATGAGAGCAATGATATGGTTAGTTGATTCAAAATACAGCTAATGTGTTCAACTACGCCACTACTATTCCTGGCCTTCCAGGTTATGAAGTACTATTGTTTGTTTCGTGCTGTTCCTGCGCATACCATTCCCATTTCCTCTCAGCTTTCATAATTGTGCAAAAGGAGTCTGTTTAGAAGGCTTTCGAGTCGGAAGCAAGGAAGTCACAGGCCTGCTTTCCTGGTTAAGGAAAACTGTCTGGAAAAGAAAATAGTTGTTGCCCCAAGGTTGGGGAAACAGGGCAAGTGAATACTAGGAAGCAAGTCGGTCTGAAAACTATAGTTAAAAAAGGCGCGCCTAAGCGAGCGCTTAAGTGCGCCTAGGCTCTAGGCGATAGCAAAACGCCTAGCGCATAACTGTGCTTAATCTGCGCATAAGTATGCGCTTTGATCAGAAAAGCGCAAGGCGGTGGCAAAACACACAATTAACGCCTAGCGCGTTTTTGAACTATGCTGAAAACCAGGAAGAAGGGCTGCTGAGGAGGTTATAGAGTTGAAGAGTGATCCATATGTCTGTTTGGCAACTTTGCTAGCCATTGAAAGTAAAATAGCTCAAAGAGTCTTGTGAAAGCAGGATTTGCTCATCTCAGTGAAAATCGTAAAACATGCTTTTGATGTTACTGCTACTGCTCATAGATAGACTAACTAATTTTATTTTGGTGACAGTTTAAGCCAAGCATGGACAAAGAGAAGGATCCCATGTCAGGAATTATGGATTTAATGAAGGTAAACACTCGTTCGGCCTCATGAACTCGAGCGATTTGTGCTGGCATTCGCGATCTGGCTTACATGAGCTATTTCTTTTTTTGACATGTAGGGCATGTATGAGGAAGGTGATGAAGATATGAAGCGCACAATAGCCAAAGCGTGGTCTGACGCCAGGTCTGGGAAGACGGCTGATCCAATGAAGGGATTGCCTTGAGCTGGTGGTAGTTTTGGTTCCGAGAGCTGCTATATGTGCTGAGCTAGTCCGTACATTCAGTGTGGTTTACTAGAGTAGTGTCATGAGTATCCGCATCGCATGTGTGAGATCGATACCTGTCTGATGATGATGGGAATGCTCGTTTTCCTCCGGTGTTTGATTGGCCTAATTTGCACTGCATCGCATGTGTGAAATCGATTACCTGTCTGATGATGATGGGAATGCTCGTTTTCCTCGGGTGTTTGATTGGCCTAATTTGCACATTCTTGCATTTGAACTGAGAAAAGATGAATGCATATGCTTGTGCTATGAGAAAGAGAATGTGTATTTGTGGGATTCACTCGTTATTTTGTTGTAGTCGTTTGTGGCATAACTTCTGTTGGCTAAAGATGATTATATCTGTGGTTCATACGATCTCCAAAAGGGGGTATAGTCCCACTAAAAAGCACAAAGCTTTGTAACAGGCTCGAAACAGAGCCCTGACTAGATTGAGCCCTTCTTTTTAAGAAAAGAAGAAGAAGCAAAAACAGTATTTTGAAACCTAAAAAGTCCTGAAAAATATAGGCACGTACATATCGATGTGTAGTGTGTATATACATTTTCCCTCAATACTTCCTTCGTCCGAAAATACTTGTCATTAAAATAGATAAAAAAAGATGTATCTAAAACTAAAATACATCTAAATATATCCCTTTTTATACATTTTGATGACGAGTATTTTCGGACGGAGGAAGTACAATTTTTCTGTTGAGGCGTACACACAGAAAAAAGACAGGTGGATCAAAATAGTTACTTTTTGTGTAGCCTAATGTATATAAAACACATCTATGAGGAAAATTGGGATTTTCTTTTGAAATTTTAAATCTAATTTTTTACATTAAAAATGCTCCAATTTACGCCCTCTTGTTTGTTTACACTACATGAACTAGTAAACTGCACCTTTTTTCTAGAACAAGGATTGCCTATTTTTCCGCATTAGGAAAACATCATGAAATGTATAAAAAAGCATTCTCGACATTTATTTCCTTCCATGTGAATCATATTTGACAAGGCCTAACTCTCTAGAACATGGACTGTCTTATTTCTTTTTTATTGGAGAATCGGATTCTTTGTACGGAAAAATGATGCTTCTAGAACACTATGAGACAATAGAGTGGTGGTTCAATTAAGAGCCATGTGGCAAAGTCTTGTGAGATGAACACTTTCTCTAACGGATCATCTCTCAACCGTTCGATGGAGCATATCAAAGTTGTTGTACTACATAGTGGTATAGGTAGACAAGTCAGGAATTTCTTTGAAAGATTATATGGTTCAATCACTATCACAGAAACAAAGCAATTTTCTTCATAAAATCGTCTAAATGAACATTCTCCCTGTGACTTGCATGCAGAAGCAATGTGTAGATTTATCGATTTTACTCAATTTTTTAATCCTACAAATCAGATAAGCCTTACGGAAAACATTCTTAAGAGATAGCATCCTCCAAAATTTCCATGAGAACCCTTTGAAGCGAAGAAACCCTAATAAGTACTCCCTCCGTTCCAAATTACTCGTCGTGGTTAATTTGGGACGGAGGGAGTATGTGTGAAGCGCAAAGAACTGGACTGTAATGTTCCATACAACATGCCTAACATTTCTTTCTTTCTTCATAAATCCTACTCAATGAATCATTTGTTAATTATTTTGGAGTACGATCATTACAGGGTAATATTCCAGTCTAGTCAAGCAGAGCTGCCGCAGAAAAATCAGATGCCCAATGATTGCATCCCAACTTAAACCAGTCTAATGTATTTAGCAACAATTTTTGCATCCTGCTTGACGACTGTCAAAGGATAAATATAACGGTGCGACAAGGCCATTTTGATTGGTGTGGCCTTGTTGTAGGGCAAGATAGCTCTGTACCAGTGCATGTTCAAATGAACCACCACCGTGCATCACTTGGCAAACCTGCAGACAACAACAAAAATAAATATTCTACATTCTTCACGGAGGGAAATTTTAGTTTCTTTTTATTGACTACATGCTTGGCGAGGCATATTTTCGCGCACAACTGACCTGAGAAGCTGATCGTGGTTTGCTCTTAGGAAAGAATATGGCTCCCATAGTCCTGGTTAAATTTTTCATAACGATGTGCTTGGAGATGGGCTGACGGCCTTGTGTTGCTCAAAGCAAGTTCAACGTCTTCAGGTTTGAGAGGGCCAACCTCAGGCAGCTCTACACCACGAACGGTAATAACGAATATGTAATAAGTTTGATCAGATCGGCAAGAACAAGTCTAAAAACTTAGGCACTATTGTATTTCACAGGAAAGTACAAATGGTTTTAGGAAATCAAGAAATCAAAACTAACCTTCCTCTGGCACCAGCTCATCACTGGCCTCAAGAACTGACATGAGACGTCTCAGTGGCTGCATGGCAGCTTCTTTGCACACGAGACGGATGTCTGAACCGGAGTACCCTTCAGTCTTTTCGACCAGGATATCATATGGGACCTCTAGATTTGAGGTCATTGCTGGCAAAAGTTCCTTAAACATGGCCTGCCTTGCTTCAGCTTCAGGAAGTGGTACAAGAATCTGATGAACGATGCCAAAAAATTGTGCAGTTAATTTATCAAATATATGGCATGGAATGTTTCCTACATATCACACCTGCTTTCTTTTTACAATAAAGGCCTCACTCATACAAGCATGTCTTCCTACTTTGATCTGTCCATGATATGCAGTTGCAAATCAAATGTTTTGTAGTAATGGGTTTGGGTATAGATAAACTATAAATAAGAAAAATGTTGATTTTAGTCTTACCGCCCAGTAAAGAAACAATATTATATGCTAGCATGCTCTCTTCTACTCCCTCCGTTCCCAAATACTTGTCTTTTTAGGCATTTCAAATGGACTCAACATACAGATGTATGTAGACATATTTTAAAATGTAGATTCACTCATTTTGCGTCGTATGTAGTCACTTGTTGAAATCTCTAAAAAGACAAGTATTTAGGAACGGAGGGAGTAATATTTACCACTAATCGAATACTTTGGATACATCTCAAGCATCCATTTCCATAAGAGTAAGATATGCTCTTCATTTGGAATTCAAATAAAAGCTTCTTCAGGTCTGACATATAAGCCCCACAAAAGAATATTCAACCAAAGCATGACTGAAATGATTGGTATTAACAAACATATATCTGTCGAGTTCAAAATTCAACTTGGTTTAAACAATTTTGGCAATGAGATTGGGAGCATGTCCTTCTTTGTTTGGAAAAACAACTTGGAATAAAAACACAGCACTGGCCATACCCGCTTCTCAAGCCGACGGAGCATAGCTGCATCTAATTCCCATGGTAGATTTGTTGCTGCAAGCACAAATACTAAGTCGTTCGTTTTTGTCAAGCCATCCATCTGCAGTAAAAATTGGTGTAAATATGACTAAACTGAAATCAGAAGCTCAGCACGCTTCAAGCTAGGGCTTAGGAGATCATGTAGTAGGAAACAATGCATTAGAATACTAGCTTATTTATATTTGTGAACAAGTAGACACCTGAATAAGTAGCTCAGTCTTCAAGCGTCGACTAGCTTCATGCTCACTACGAGCTTCACCACGCTGACTAATAATAGCATCAATCTCATCAAGAAATATTGTTGATGGTGCATGATGTCTTGCAAGCTCAAAAAGAACTTTGACTAGCTTCTCAGAATCTCCTGCACTTGCACAAAAGAACATTCCATTAGTTATTCCTTCATCAAACAAACCTTAACTATGTTACACATAACAACATAAATATGATATGATAAATGACCACCTGAACAAATTACCTAATTGTGCAAAGCATGCCTAAATTACCGGTTGTTATGCAATTTAAGTAATTTAATCAAATAACTGTATGCAGGACAGAGGGAAGTTAACAACACACACCACGCCATTTGCTGACAATTGATGAAGCCGAGATGTTGAAGAATGTAGTATTGCACTCAGTAGCAACTGCTTTTGCCAGCATTGTCTGAAAATAGAAAAGAGCACTACTTTAAATAGGCAACACAAGGAATTCTTAATAGCCAAAAAAATGGTTGAAAAGAAAAGGAAAACCATAGAACTATAACATGTATACAAATGACCCCCCCACCCACCCCACAAAGAAAAGAAAAACTACACGTGTCTAATGCCAAATGGCACTCGCAAGCACTTTTTTTTGAAAAGGAGGATGACCCCTGGCCTCTGCATCAGGACGATGCATGAAGCCATTTTATTAATTATCACCAAGACTTTACAAAGTAATATCTGTCGCTACTCCTATCAACTTGATGAAGGGGTGCAGATTGTCTGAGCCGCATACCCAAACCTCACACCAAAGCCCAACATCTAAAGCCGGAGGCCCCAACCAAGCCACATTGCCGGGTCTGGGGCACAAACCGGTCCGACGCACTCTCAGTGGTCACCGCATGCGCACGCCACAGAGGCCGCCACAACCGTCTTCCACCGATCAATCTTCAGAGCAGATACTGATGCATCGACCTTGCCAGGCCTGACGTTGACGCCACCATGACACCAGACAACGCCACCTCCGTACACGCGTCCATCATCACACATCCGTCGCCGAGACCCTGCTGCGCCACGCCGCCGAGACTCCACATCGTCGATGCGTCACATGAAACGCCGCTCCACCGCTGAAACCGTCCACTGGTCCCTCGAGCCAATGCACACCTCCAAGAATGACGCCCCCAAGGGGGGAACAACACAAGAGCGTCGCCGTCATCTTATTGATCGACCGATCTAGGGTTTTCCCTGGAAGTAGCAGATAGAGGTCTAGAGCTTCTCCACGACGATGCCTTCAAGAAGGGGGCGACACAGAAGAACGCCGCCATCGCCGGCCTTGGCAACTAGCCGAGAGCAAGGTTTTCACCCGGATCTACTCGATGAACCTCCATCCAGCATCGTGTGCGCCAGATTGCCACCTTCAAAGATCTCGACTATGGCCAAAGCGAGCTAGACCCATCAGACGCACGCTGACCCGAACTGGATCAACGAAGCCAACGGCCATGACATCCGTGGCGGTCAACACCACCAAAACGAGCACCACGGGGGGATGAACCACCGTTTGGACAGGGCTAGCAGGAGCACAAAGATCCCACCGCTGCACCGCGCTTGAAGACCGACCCACGCCACAGGACGCGTTGATCCGCCTTGCACCGATCCATGCCGCCGAAGCCGCGCCGATCCGCGTCGCCAGAGCCGCACCGATCCGCCTCCATGTTCCGCGCCAGCCTGCCGAAGAGCGCCGCCGGAGCCGACCCGACCATGCTAGGGCCCGCCGCCACTGACCACCACGAGGGCTTTGCCCATGCGATTCCGGCCGGCGAGGGCGGGGGAGAGAAGGGGCGGAGGGGGCCTGAGAGTGGGGCGGCGGCGTAGCCCACCACTTTTTTCGGTCCATACGTGCAAGCTCTAAAATTGGGGGAGAATTTCACTTCCCCGGCCTCTGCACCAACTAGGGATGCACGCAGCCTTTTAAGCATGAGTACCAGGATTTTTAATCATGGTTATGCACCAAGCCTAGTCCTCAAGGATAAATGTATGGGTACCAAGAAAGCCTGGTCGTCAAGAATAAATAGGAGCCTAAATTATCCTCTGTGAGGAGGTGTTGGGTTTGTACATCCACTCACCCAACCAGTTGAGCTAGGCACTCGGAAGCACTTGCTCCCTTCTATAAAAAATCATTCTTCCAATATTCTCACATGTAGATTCTTGATTATGTTTACATATAAAGTTTCATGATAATCATGATATTATTATTGTGGACTGAAAAATAAACAAACCCGAAAAAATTCACAACCTAAAAATGTTTTTAGCTCCTCATTTTTTTATGCAGACTACAAATCAACAAAACAAATCACAAAATACTTGACGGTACGTGATTCCATGTCAGATTTTTTTTGGATTTTCTAAACTGATCCTCTGAAAAGTAAATTAAGTGGCCATGTGAGCTTGGGTGCGGTACACCTACAAGTATCCCTTACAATATTAATTTTTGTACCACATGACTACTGCTAAACTTAGAATGAACTATGATCAGAATGTTATCTCTACTATGATATCTCTTGCTACAAAATACAGTGAAGTAGTGATTTATAATGTCCTAGGGTGGAGATATAAGAATACGTGGAAAATAAAAGGTATGTAAAGGAAAATATGGACATATATTTTTTGTGTACTAAGTGCACTAAATGCAGAAGTAACATCTGGAACAAGTTTACAACCTTCCCTGTTCCAGGAGGACCAAAAAGTAAGATGCCTTTCCACGGTGATAGTAGACCAGTGAAGTATCTGAATATTGTAAAAAATAAGATTATGAATAATTGACAGATTAATCATATGCAGTACGCCTTTAAAAGGTTTAGTATCTAGGTAGACAACTGGAGCGGGACCATTCCGAGAACTTCCAAACCCACACCTCAGAACCCCCAGACCATTCTGAAGAAAGATCAGTGACTATTTTGCATAAAATAAGTAGACCAACGCGACTATCACTTTCCAATTATGTTTTAGACAAAAGTGATGGGTACAATCTGATAGAAGTATTTTTTTTCTAAAATACATTAAGGTTCAACTATTATGTGCTCTTCTCAAGTGTGCGTATCAAAGCCGTTATTTTGCCATTCTTTGTTAATTCATTTAAATACGTAGGATAATTCATGGTAGTTGGTTGCTTTGCTCCCTATAAGCTAAAGAATCAAAAGAAAGGTGAACAAGAATATAAAAATTTATATGATATTAGACATCAAATTTTTCTGCTACAAAAAGACCTTCACTACCTTCCTTCTATGAATCTATTGCTTATTTATAAAAGAGAGGGCCATCACACAAAGAAGCTGACAATCTGAAATACCACTAGGGAAGGGCACAATGATGGTGCAGTTGAACACACTAGGAGGTAATGTCCAAAGATTAACTTTAACCTTATGAATCATAAAGTAGCAATCTTACTTTGGGTACTTTATGGGCATGACGACTGCTTCTTTTAGCAGACGTTTTGCAGTCTCTAGTCCCTTGATGCTTTCCCATTGCACATCAGGGCTCCCGCGGATAATATCCCTGAAAGGAGGAGAATAAGTCGATAGCTAGACAATGCCATCCCTAATTCTATGTGAAGCTTAGATTACTCCTTACCGCAACAATGTCTCTGCTAAGTTACGCATTTCAGCTGACTCAAATTGAGGTAGGAGAGGCTTCTGGCTGCAAAAGTAACCTCCATAATTGTAATGTTCAAGAAGAGTAGATATTCTGAATAACTAAGATTTGAACATGCAAAATCATTTTTCAGGGAGAGCAAATGTTGTAATTGAAGTGAAACATAATGGCAACTTGAGACTTTCCATATGTTAGTTTGCTGTGCTATTTAAGAATTTTTGGTGATGACGCCTTTTCTTTCTTTCCATGACAATTACCATACAGAAGATAGCACAAAGATATGAAAAGAACTGGCCTGTGTTGGTCCTTTTTATACAGGAAATGAGAAACTGTTAATAATTCAAGGTATGCTCCAGCTAAAACCCGAAAATTATGCCCAAAATTGTCCCCTTAAAGACATCCCCGGTAGCACCAATCCTAGATGGTTTCAATATTCTCTTGCAACACACATTCTAAAGTACTTTCACAGCTCTATAAGTAAGATGTCCAGCGCAACATGGCCAGTTAGTAAGGTTTGGCACCCAAAAATCTTAATCTCCAGTTGAACTAGGGATGCACCTGATGCAGCCAAGCCCCTTTAGAGGAACTGCATTGTGCACTCATGCATTCAATAAACCAGCCGAAATAACATGAATCAGCATCCCATATTAATGGCCATACAATTCCAATTCCATGCCAACTAGGCCTCTCTACCCATTCCACAACAAACACATTCCAACAAATCAATAGCTTTCACTCAGTCAAACCCCTTTCATTTCGCACCAAAACTAATGCCCAAACCTATAGCTCAAGATCTGATAAGCAAACCCCCATCGCATGCTGCATCGAGCAGCTAAAGAATGGATCTTAGTTAAGACAAAAACGAAGAAATAACTCACATCACATCAGCATTCCCATCGCGAATTGCCGCGGCGCGCATCTCCGGCTGCCTGGCCTGTAACAGCAAAAATACGATTGTGGGTCAAGGGAAACAGGACCAGCCAAGAACACCCGCGTGCACGTAATCGCTCGCCAAAGAGGCCAGCGCACAAGCACAGGGCACGGACCTGCTGCTCGTACTGCTCGTAGATGGCCAAATCGGCGGTCCTCTTCTTGACGCCCCCGTTGGGCGCCGCCCCGTTGGCGTGCCCGTTCTGCTCCGGCTCCTGCTTCTTGCCCCCGAAGAACGCCCTCAAATCCTGAAAAGAAGGCGGAGAAAACGAGGTGATGATCGGGAGAGCCAAGGCGCGGGATCACGAGATGCAAAGGAAGAGCAAGCGAGCGGGGCCAGAGAAGTGTGTCTCAGTGACGCGCACCATTGCTTGGATCTGCCGGCCGCGTCTACGGGCGCCGGAGGGGAGAGTGAGAGCGAGCGAGCCGACTAGTGTTGATGTTCGTGAGCTCGCTCGGACTCCCCGGAGAATCGGGAGGGGGGCGGGACAGGGACTAGTACCAGCGGTTGGCTGCCGGAGATCGGCGGGTGGGTCCCGCTTCGATTTGTCGAGATGCCGCCCATGCCAGGGGAGGATCTGGATCCACGCGGATACTATTTCCCATCGGCCTTCGGCACATGTGGCATGTGCGCATGGGTTCGTCTCGTGGACTCACCAACCACACCAGGAAGAATCTCTCCTGTAACTGAGTTTTTTTCTTTTTCAGAAAAGATAAGATCTGTTATAAAGAAGTTCATCAGAAATACTAAGCATCCTAAATATAATAAAAATTACATCAAAATTTCTAAACCATCAAACAACCACTACCATCGTCAGAACGGGTTGCTTCCCTACCTTTGTCGGCCTAATCTTGTCGAGAACGGCCGGGAAGTCTTCGTGCACATGTCCCTAAGAGCCAACGCCTTGGAGCCGATGTTGAACCCTTGAATCTATCTGAAGTGTCTTAGATCTCACCGTCACGCACATATGACAAGAAACTCTAACCTTGCCTCCCCAAGGAGACAAGAGAAATTTATGTCAAAGCTACTTCGACTCCGTCTTGGCGGACGAAGTCAAGGAGGATTAGAGCCCGAAATACTAGATAGAAGGCGAGGTACCGCCATCCGCCCAAGCGCCACCCCTACGAGGACTAAAAATTCCTAACCTAAAGTACTAGCTGGGGCCTAGGCATTGGGGTTCCATGCCCCTTCATTGGCCGTGAAGCGATAGGCAGAGGGCGAGAAAATCCACGGTTCGTCGACAGAGCCTCAAGGGACGGATTCTTCGTCCTAGCCGCCACTTTCATGAGAGAAGAAGGGAAAGAGAAGACTGGGTTTTGATTCAGATATTTAAAACAATTCTCTCTTTAATATCAAAACAAAAGTCTTCTCAAACCACAAAACTAACTCCTTTTGACCCAACGTAAGGGATCTTTGGTGCACCTTCTCTGACATACCTTAAAACAACCCTCCCCCTCCCAATTCTATTTTTCGTTGTTTCTCTCCCTCTTGTGCATACACGAACACTTTGAACTCATATTCGGCATGAAAACAACAATCGAAACTTGTATGATCCCACCACATAGAGTTCAACAACATTTTTAATACATATTTAAAAAAGTCATACTCAAATTTAAATTTAAACATAACATGCAAAGCAAAGTGATGATCATAAACATAGAACAAAAGTTTATCCAAAATTATCACACATGGATCATCAAATGCGACCATTGCTGCCCTTAAACCTACCCATCTTTGATGCCAAGACATGTCCATGAGTGCCTCCGTGTGTGACCTTTGTTGTCTAATAAGGCCACTATTGTCCATAAACATAATCTTTTCACCCTTGATCCATTTTATGGGCCATCACCTCATCTCTAGTGATCATCAACTTCTCCCGCTCAATGGCAACCATGCGTTCCCCAGTGCCTTGAGCTATATCCATCTAGCTGCCTTTTCTTCGTTGGGGTTGGAGTAGGAACCTCAAAAATATTCTCGTTGGCCACCTTAAATGGCTTTGAGATTTGGATATAATCAATCCCGATGGCATCATTCATCATGTCTATAGTCACAACACTATGATGAGTATTATTCGGCTTTCTCTTGATGCCGTGTGTGTGGAAAAAAGAATATTAATCAATGCGTTTGAAAGAGACAAATCGTGGTTCATAGTATTCAATTTAAGGCACAACAAAAAACCGTTTGCATGTATCATTTCTTTGGCAAGATCTTGTTGCCGTAAAACGAAAGTTTCAAAAGCAACGATGGAAGGAGTGCTTGCGAGCCTTGATAACGCGATACTCGTGGGTGTTAGTGAGTTACTCTAGCAACATGTTGTCTTTTACATACCTTTCAATCCCTTTTCGTTGCAAAGTTCTTCTTGGCAAGCAAGTGTAAGCTAAACGAAGTAGAATAATTGTGAGTTCATTACTTTGTCTAAACTAATGAAAACTTTATGTTAATTATCTTGAGCTAACCCGCTTGCATAATAACCATTGTCGTCGCTATAACTATGCTAAGTTTTCAGATGAAGAAAGTGTTGGGATATCTAGGTGTACCCATCATAAGCGAACCAAAACCTTCGTCTTATTTCGATTTAAACAACTGAGTTCCTTACGGTTCTGTTCTTGCTCGAGGACGATTAAGGTTTAAGCTTGGGGAGGTTGATGAGTGTACTCATCCTTCCACCGTTTAAACTGGATAATCCTGGATATTTCGAGAAAATCAATCTAATCTTATCACTAATGACTAATAAATGCAAATTACAAATATCTTTTCTCAATTTGTTTTTACAGTAAATGGACCATTAAACGAAAGGAAGTTAAGCTATACATGGAAATATGAAGTGTAAAGATCAAGCCAAAAAATGGGAGCGTGCCATAGAAGAAACAGAGGAGAAGACGATGTCTGGTATGAGCACAGGCGCTCGTACCACCCTCCACTAGCTCCGTGACGTTAGCCATGATGCACTTTATAAAAAGCTCATGGCCCATTCGCAATAGAACAATCCCGCAGAGAGCAGAAGAGTCACCAGGATCACTATCACCACCAACCACCATTGCTTGGAGAAACCCTAGCCATCGCCAACTCCATCTCCATAGCCATTATCCACATAGTTTGCCTTCTTGTAATCGATCCATTGCATAAGACGACATTGTAAGACTATACAATCATTCATCTATCAATGTCGTCTACAATGTTTTCCATCTGTGATCTGATTGCGATGTTTGAGTAATTCCCTCCGGCAATGGGTCGAGGCATAGCCTTGTAGCCCCATGTATTTGTGCACATGATCATTGACATTGACTTTACTTAATTGAACGTCATCCGTATGTGTTATTTGCAACACATTTGTCTCTTATCTCTCTCTCATTCTAAGGCTCCAGTACCCGGAATCTCGTAGATCTATCAAGGAGGAGGTAAAGTACAAGAACGCATGGAAGGCTATACCAAAAGTTTGTGACAATAAGGATTAGTATGGTAGCCCAAAGCAACTCGACCATGAGATGCAGTCATTAAACACCTAATGCATTGGTATGTAGAAAATCCTTAATAAGGGCATCTCCAACAGCAACCCGCAAATTTCCTCCCGCATCCGTCCACGGACATGGATGCGGGAGGCCGCTATCCACCCGTAGCTGCATACATTTCAAACTCTTTTTCAACAAACCGAATGAAATTCGTGCAAACAAGGTCAGACTTCGTATAAACATGACAGATTTCATACAAACCGAACAAAAATGGTTACATTTTGGATACATTTTCAAGTAAAAATGGTAAAACTACGTGCATGTACGGTTGCGCGTAGCTCCACTCCCATGACACAGATACACTAGTCTACGGCCAGCCGTGGCAGATCCCTTTGTCTTCCCATGTCCGACAACCCGCTAACTAGATTGTCGGGAGTCTCGGAGACATATTCTTCCCCTGTATCTTCCCTATGTCCGGCTGCACCGCTCATCGGAGTGGCAAAGAGGGTGCTTCAGCCATAGGGGAAGGGTGCTTCCATGGAATTCGGATGGGTGCCCCAAGATGGTCTAAGATAAAGGAGAACCAGACAGGTCAGCAGCAATGGCCTTACTGGGACCCAAGCGGCCGCGCCCTCCCATGTTCTACTTCTCATCGGTGATGGCAGCGGGCGCAGACGTGCGGGCTGCTACCTCGTCGAAATTCGTGCAACCGACTTCTTTCTCTGCCTGCATGGCATAGCTGCACGCACGTCGATGGTGGATGGCACGGTTGTAGGCACTTGAGGCGACAGTGCCCGTGCAACCATGCTCCCCGCGCGTGCCAGCCTGGAGCAACTTGCTCCGTCGGGCTAGGCGAGGGAGGTGGAGCAACGAGCTGCCTAGCTCATATTCGTTGGGCTTGGCGGGCCAATCCTCGCTTTTATGCCGGAGAACTGCTCTTGCTGCTCATCGGATGCCATCGAAAGGGTGGAGAAAATGATGGAAGGAGGAGATGGGGAGCGGCGAAGTGGTGTAATTCTTGCCCGGCGTCTGGCCTCGTTTAAATAGAGGGCAGATGGGAGGAGTGGTACGTCCATTTTGCATCATGCTTTTATATTGATATTTATTGCATTATGGGCTGTTATTACCTATCTTGGTACAATACTTATGCCCTTTCTCTCTTATTTGACAAGGTTTACATGAAGAGGGAGAATCACGACAGCTGGAATTCTGGACTGGAAAAGGAGTAAATCTGAGAGACCTATTCTACACAACTCCAAAAGTCCTAAAAATTTACGGATAATTATTTTGGAATATACAAAAAAATATTGGGCGAAGAAAGTACCAGTGGGGACCCACCAGTTTGCCACAAGGGTGGGGGCGCACCCCCTGGCTTGTGGGCCCCTAGTAGGCCTCCGGTGTCCATCTTCTGCTATATGAAGGGTTTTGACCTGGAAAAAATCAAGAGAAAGCTTTCCGGATGAAGCGCCGCCGTCTCGAGGCGGAACCTGGGCATAAGCAATCTAGGCCTCCGGCGGAGCTGTTCTGTCGAGGAAACTTCCCTCCCGGAGGGGGAAATCATCGTCATCGTCATCACCAATGATCCTCTCATCGAGAGGGGGTCAATCTCCATCAACATCTTCACCAGCACCATCTCCTCTCAAACCCTAGTCCATCTCTTGTATTCAATCTTTGTCTCAAAACCTCAGATTGGTACTTGTGGGTTGCTAGTAGTGTTGATTACTCCTTGTAGTTGATGCTAGTTGGTTTATTCGGTGTAATATCATATGTTCAGATCCTTGATGATAATTAATACTCCTTTGATTATGAACATGAATATGCTTTGTGGGTAGTTACGTTTGTTCCTGAGGACATGGGAGAAGTCTTGTTATAAGTAATCATTTGAATTTGGTATTCATTCAATATTTTAATGAGATGTATGTTGTCTTTCCTCTAGTGGTGTTATGTGAATGTCGACTACATGACACTTCACCATGATTTGGGCCTAGGGAAAGGCATTGGGAAGTAATAAGTAGATGATGGGTTGCTAGAGTGGCAGAAGCTTAAACCCTAGTTTATGCATTGCTTCGTAAGGCGCTGATTTGGATCCACATGTTTCATGCTATGGTTAGATTTATCTTAATTCTTCTTTCGTAGTTACGGATGCTTGCGAGAGGGGTTAATCATTAGTGGGAGGTTTGTCCAAGTAAGGACAACACCCAAGCACCGGTCTACCCACATATCAAATTATCAAAGTAACGAACGTGAATCATATAAGCATGATGAAAACTAGCTTGACAACAATTCCCATGTGTCCTCGGGAGCGCTTTGCTTTATATAAGAGTTCGCTCAGGCTTGTCCTTTGCTACAAAAAGGATTGGTACACCTTGCTGCACCTTAGTTACTTTTGTTACTTGTTACCTATTACGAATTATCTTATCACAAAACTATCTGTTACTGATAATTTCAGTGCTGGCAGAGAATACCTTGGTGAAAACCACTTGTCATTTCCTTCTGCTCCTCGTTGGGTTCAACACTCTTACTTATCGAAAGGACTACGATAGATCCCCTATACTTGTGGGTCATCAAGGAGCTTGCCCGACGTTGCACCTAATGTCGGCCCGCTCATGAACGGATGTGTGTCCGGAGTAGGTTCCTCGGCTTCCATGTGGGTTTAATGGAGGCATTTGAATGCAACGAGGAGGCGTGTTCAGTCGGGTATGCAACGGGTGGCGCCCTCGGCTGGCACGCCGCTTCAATGGCAGAGGCAATTAGAGGTCGTGTCCGCCCTGAGCCGTCTTCAATGTTGAGCGGCGCGCTCCACAGCAGCATGAGTGTGGGCAGTTGGCGCCGGGTGGGAACGCGCGCAGGCGAGGGAGGAGGGGTTTGGGTGGGCCAGGGCGGTCAAAAGCAGGCGTGTCAGCGGTCCGGACTCCCACAAACCCCCCATGTTTGTCTCCGATTTGCGGGAGAAAACGCGTGCGGACCGCGCCACTGACCGATACAGGGCCGCGTTGGATGGGTTCCGCGGTCTGGACGACTACAGGAGGTTTGTGGGTCAATGTTGGAGATGCCCTAACTAAGGTAACCCCGCGCAAGATAAGGGTCTATGCTGGACAATAGACTCACGATGCTGGTCAGTTGTGACATTATTTGGATGCATTCCCCACATTTACATGTTGAGAACACGCCATAACGATGTCTACCAGGACTATGTTGGAAATCAAGACAAGATCGTAAGTGCAAGTATAAGGTTGTAAGTAAAGTCATCATGCCCTAGCCTATTTCCACACCACCGAAATATTTCTATACAACTTGCGATATCCGGTCTAGGAAACTAGAACTTCTAAAGACAACAATAACTTGGTTGAATCCATGTATATTAGCATTACTTTCTGTGGGTTCAATACCCAGGGCCAGCCTTGGGAAAAATGTAGGGACTATCTGCATCTGAAACCGGGTCATAGGTAATCAACCATTTTTCTAGTGCCATTGCCATGGAAGCATCTTTGTTACCCTAGCCAGGTGACTAGATGCATTGTTTTATTTTTTGTTCAGTAGTCTTAGTTTCCTTTTTCTCTTTAGTTTCTTTTTTTGAAGTTGTCAAAAAACCAAAAATATCATGGCTAAGAAACTTGGGGAGTTTGCAACGTGATGTTGCTGTAACGAACTGAGTGATGATTCAAGTTTGTGAGCTTCTCAAGTTGGAGTTAAACTCCTGTGAGGTCCTTTTGTGTGGTTCTCTAGTTTCATTTGGCTCCTATGTGGTTGCCTGCCACTAAAATGATAGCTCATGTGTGAGCGTTGTTAGAGCATCTACAGCCGAATTTGGCTAATCCGACCCCTCAAACGCCTGCAGACACGCCTCAACACTCGCGTCCCTCATATCTGAAACCTCAAAACCATGCAATTCATGCAACGCTACATAAAACACATGATCAAAGCGCAGTTCATCGGATTAGCCAGACAAAAGGAACATCATTCATCGGAGTTCAACCACGGTCAGTGCAAATCCATACTACAAACTTATGAAACATAGATAAAATATAAACATAACAAGAAAGGGCGGAGGAAATCACCATTTCCTTGTCGGCCCTTCTCCTTCCGGCCATCGGCGCGGCTGTGGCCGTCCTTCGTGTAGGCGTCAGCGTGAGGAGGTGTGTCATCATCGGAGCTGGAGGTGGAGCCATCCGTCAGGTCGGAGTCGGAGCTGCACCTCATGCCTAATAACCTGGGGAGTAGGTGGTCCTGCTCCTTGGCATGGCGGGTCGCCTTCGCTGTTGCCTCCTTTGTTGCCTCATGCTCCGACAGCTTGATGGTGAGTCGGAGTGCCTTGGCATTCTTGTAGCGGAGGCGCCACGCATCCGTCTCCGCTGTCGTGAGCGAGCGGCGGAGGACAGACGCGAGACTGCTGCCTCAGGATCGACCGGCGCGCTCACGCGCGGACGACGTGCGGACATCGACTCAGACGCCGCTGCCCTCTCCCTCGCTCGTTGCCGCTCACGTCGAGCTGCTCGTTGCTGACACACAAGTATAGGGTATCTATTGTAGTCCTTTCGATAAGTAAGAGTGTCGAACCCAATGAGAAGCAGAAGGAAATGACAAGCGGTTTTCAGCAAGGTATTCTCTGCAGGCACTGAAATTATCGGTAACAGATAGTTCTGTGATAGGGTAAATTATAATGGGTAGCAAGTAAATAAAGTAAACAAGGTGCAGCAAGGTGGCCTAATCCTTTTTGTAGCAAAGGACAAGCCTGGACGAACTCTTATATAAAGCAAAGCGCTCCCGAGGACACATGGGAATTGTTGTCAAGCTAGTTTTCATCATGCTCATATGATTCGTGTTCATTACTTTGATAGTTTGATATGTGGGTGGACCGGTGCTTGGGTGCTTCCCTTCCTTGGACAAGCCTCCCACTTATGATTAACCCCCCTCGCAAGCATCCGCAACTACGAAAGAAGTATTAAGGTAAACCTAACCATATCATGAAACATATGGATCCAAATCAGCCCCTTACGAAGCAACGCATAAACTAGGGTTCAAGCTTCTGTCACTCTAGCAATGCATCATCTACTTATTACTTCCCAATTCCTTCCCCTAGGCCCAAATAATGGTGAAGTGTTATGTAGTCAACGTTCACATAACACCACTAGAGGAGAGACAACATACATCTCATCAAAATATCGAACGAATACCAAATTCACATGATTACTTATAATAAGACTTCTCCCATGTCCTCAGGAACAAACGTAACTACTCACAAAGCATATTCATAATCATAATCAGAGGAGTATTAATTATCATTAAGAAACCGAACATATGATCTTCCACCGGATAAACCAACTAGCATCAACTACAAGGAGTAATCAACACTACTAGCAACCCACAAGTACCAATCTGAGGTTTTGGGACCAAGATTGAATACAAGAGATGAACTAGGGTTTGAGAGGAGATGGTGCTGGTGAAGATGTTGATGGAGATTGACCCCCTCTCGATGAGAGGATCGATGGTGATGACGATGGCAATGATTTCCCCCTCTCGAAGGGATGTTTCCCCGACAGAACAGCTCCGCCGGAGCCCTAGTTTGGTTCTGCCCAGGTTCCGCCTCGAGATGGTGGTGCTTCGTCCTGAAAGCTTCTTCTTGATTTTTTCCAGGGTAAAAGACACCATATAGCCAAAGATGGGCACCGGATTCCTGCTAGGGGCCCACAAGATCAGGGGGTGCACCCTCCACCCTTGTGGCTGGCCGGTGGCCCCCCTCTAGTACTTTCTTCGCCTAATATTTTTTATTTATTCCAAAAACATGCTCCGTGAAGTTTCAGGACTTTTGGAGTTGTGTAGAATAGGTCTCTAATATTTGCTCCTTTTCTAGCCCAGAATTCCAGTTGCCGACATTCTCCCTCTTCATGTAAACCTTGTAAAATAAGAGAGAATAGGCATAAGTATTGTGATATAGTGTGTAATAACAGCCCATAATGCATTAAATATCAATATAAAAGCATGATGCAAAATGGATGTATCAACTCCCCCAAGCTTAGACCTCGCCTGTCCTCAAGCGGAAGCCGATATCGATAAATATGACCACATGTTTAGAGATAGAGGTGTCGATAAAAATGAAATACAGACATGAGGGCATCATGATCATCTTTAGAACAGCAACATATTATGCCATATAATTTCTTATGCTCAAGTAACAATTCGTTCACAAGGTAAAGTATGAATCTGAAACTTCATTGAAAACTAACAAACTATGATCTCAGTCATTGAAACAATTGCAATTTATCATAACATCGGAAAGAGTCAATATAAGAGCTTTTTAGCAAGTCCACATACTCAACTATCATATAATCTTTCACAATTACTAACACTCACGCGATATTTATGGGTACAAAGTTTCAATCGGACACAGAGAAAGATAGGGGCTTATAGTTTCGCCTCCCAACCTCTTACCTCAAGGGTAATGTCAACAATAATACTTTATGAAAACCTATATCCGAGTGGATATATATATATATCCGAGCTTTCCAACATAAAGAGCTTGCCAAAGGAAAGGTGATGATCACCATGACTCTTATATAAGGGTAGAAGATAAAAGTAAAAGATAGGCCCTTCGCAAAGGGAAGCAGAGGTTGTCATGCGCTTTTATGGTTGGATGTACAAAATCTTAGTGCAAAAGAACGTCACTTTATATTGCCACTTGTGATAAGGACCTTTATTATGCAGTTCGTCGCTTTTATTTCTTCCATATCACAAGTTTGTATAAAGCTTATTTTCTTCACACTAATAGATCATACATATTTAGAGAGCACTTTTTATTGCTTGCACCGATGACAACTTACTTGAAGGATCTTACTCAATCCATGGGTAGGTATGGTGGACTCTCATGGCAAAACTGGGTTTAGGGATGTTTGGAAGCACAAGTAGTATCTCTACTTGGTGCAAAGAATTTGTCTAGCATGAGAGGGAAAGGCAAGCTCAACATGTTGGATGATTCAAAACAATATAACTTCCATTCGGATATAAGAAAACAAACTCATTATGTTGTCTTCCATGTCGAACATCAACCTTTTAGCATGTCATATTTTAATGAGTGCACACAATTACAAAAGATGTCCAAGATAGTATATTTACATGTGAAGCCTCTCTTTCTTTATTACTTCCTATTAATTGCAACAATGACCAAAACTATGTTTGTCAACTCTCAACAACTTTTATTCATCATACTTTTTATATGTGAAGTCATTACTCTCCATAAGATCAATATATTATCTTTTTATTCTTTTCATTCATTCTTTTATTTAATTCCCTCAAGATCATAGCAAGAAAGCAAAGCCCTTTACTCAAAACTACTATTTATTATATATCTCAAGGACTCGATTACATAGAGGGAACATAAAGCAAAACTCAAAGCTAGATCATACTAAAAACTTTCTTCTACTAGACCAAGACATAACCAAAAGGATCGAACTAAGAAAAGCAATAAAGATAAAGATGTGATGGTGATACTGAAGGAAATATGCCCTAGAGGCAATAATAAAGTTGTTATTTATATTTCCTTATATCATGATAAATGTTTATTATTCATGCTAGAATTGTATTAACCGGAAACTTGATACACGTGTGAATACATAGACAAAACAAAGTGTCCCTAGTATGCCTCTACTAGACTAGCTCGTTAATCAAAGATGGTTAAGTTTCGTGACCATAGACAGGTGTTATCATTTGATGAACATGATCACATCATTAGGAGAATGATGTGATGGACAAGACCATCCGTTAGCTTAGCATAATGATCGTTAAGTTTTATTGCTATTGCTTTCTTCATGACTTATACATATTCCTTTGACTATGAGATTATGCAACTCCCGAATACCGGAGGAATACCTTGTGTGCTATCAAACGTCACAATGTAGCTGGGTGATTATAAAGATGCTCTACAGGTATCTCCGAAGGTGTTTGTTGGGTTGGCATAGATCGAGATTAGGATTTGTCACTCTGAGTATCGGAGAGGTATCTCTGGGCCCTCTTGGTAATGCACATCATGATAAGCCTTGCAAGCAATGTGACTAATGAGTTAGTTATGAGATGATGCATTACGTAACGAGTAAACAGACTTGCCGGTAACGAGATTGAACTAGGTATGAAGATACCGACGATCGAATCTCGGGCAAGTAACATACCGATGACAAAGGGAATGACGTGTGTTTTCATTGCGGTTTGACTGATAAAGATCTTCATAGAATATGCAGGAACCAATATGAGCATCCTGGTTCCGCTATTGGTTATTGATCAGAGATGTGTCTCGGTCATGTCTACATAGTTCTTGAACCCGTAGGGTTCGTACGCTTAACGTTCGATGACAATTTGTATTATGAGTTGTGTGTTTTGGTGACCGAAGATTGTTCAGAGTCTCGGATGAGATCACAGACATGATGAGGAGTATCGAAATGGTCGAGAGGTAAATATTGATATATTGGACGATAGTATTCGGATACCGGAATGGTTCCTGAGTGTTTCGGGTATTTATCGGAGTACCGGGAGGTTACTGGAACCCCCTGGGGGAAATAATGGGCCACATGGGCCATAGTAGAGAGGCAAGGCAGCCCACAAGGGGGTGGCACATGCCCCCCATGGGGAATCTAAATTGGACAAGGGGAGGGGGCGCGACCCCCCTTTCCTTCTCCCTCTCCTTCCCCCTTCCCCCCTCTGATAGAAGGAAGGGGGCCGAATAGGACTAGGAGTCCAAGTGGGTTTCCCCCACTTGGCGCGCCCCCTAGGCCGGCCTCCTCCCATCTCCCTCCTTTATATATGGGGGCAGGGGGCACCTCAAAGGCACACCAATTGATCTTAGCCGTGTGCGGTGCCCCCCTCCACCATTTACTCCTTCGGTCATACTGCTGTAGTGCTTAGGCGAAGCCCAGCACGGATCACTTCACCATCACCATCACCACGCTGTCGTGCTGACGAAACTCTCCCTCAACACTGTGCTGGATCAAGAGTTCGAGGGATGTCATCGAGCTGAACGTGTGCTGAACTCGGAGGTGTCGTACGTTCAGTGCTTGATCGGTTGAATCGAGAATACGTTTGACTACATCAACCGCATTAAGCTAACACTTCCGCTTTCGGTCTACGAGTGTACGTGGACACACTCTCCCCCTCTCGTTGCTATGCATCTCCTAGATAGATCTTGCGTGATCGTAGGAATTTTTTTGAAATTGCATGGTACGTTCCCCAATAGTGGTATTAGAGCCAGGTATATGCATAGATGATATGCACGAGTAGAACACAAAGAGTTGTGGGTGATCATAGTCATACTGCTTACCACCAATGTCTTAGTTTTGATTCGGCGGTATTGTTGGATGAAGCGGCTCGGACCAACCTTACATGACCATGTTCATGAGACCGGGTCTTTATCGGAGTACCAGGAGGTTAACGGAACTCCCCGGGGGAAGTAATGGGCCACACGGGCCATAGTAGAGAGGCAAGGCAGCCCACAAGGGGGTGGTGTCGTGGATCTAAGACTGACAGTAGAATGGGGGGTAGGTATGAGGAGGCAAGATCCTAGCTATGGCGAAGTTGTACACATGAGTTTTACGAGTTCAGGCCCTTCGTGGAGGAAGTAACAGCCCTACGTCTCGGTGCCCGAAGGTGGTCGACTGTATTATGTATGTGTGTGTTTACAGGGGGTGCGAACCCTTATGCCAGTGGAGGGGGTGGCTTATATAGAGTGCGCCTAGACCCCAGCCAACCCACGTTACAAGGGTTTTAAGGTACATCAAGAGGGGGCGTTACTGGTAACGCTAGCAATAAAGTGACATAAATGTCTATTAAGTCTATGAAGTAAATGTCTAACCGTTGCCATGTAGAGTGACTTTAGATCTTTTGTCTATCGAGTGGTAGTTGTCGCGGTCGAGTGACTTCGAGTCTTCCGAGTGGAATGCTTCGAGGTCGAGTGGATTATGCTATCCCTCGAATGCTTCTGGTTTTAGGGTGATGTCCTAGGGGGGTGTCTAGGTCAGGCCTATGACCCTACCCTAGGTACATAGCTTCATCATTAGCCCCTGAATTGTTCAAGGTTCGAGTGGAGAAGGAGTTGAGAACACCTCCGTCTCAATTTCGCGCTTCGGAAGTGCCTTATTGGGACCAAATGAGCAATCATGGTGACTTCAACTTCTTTTTCAGTCGCCTTGATCCATTCTTGGTTTTGTCGAGTGAACTTTTACTGCTAAGCTTCGAGTGCTGATATGGGAAAAATCTTCCGTCTGACAGGTTGCTCTGCTGCCAATGGATCTTGTGGGATTTGAATTTTGGGAAGCGTGCGGGGCGGAGGAGGCCGCAGTAATCGGGCTGGATTAGGCAAGGCCGCTTCGATCACCGCGCCACCTTTTTCGCCACGTATCGCGCGCGCGACTGTTGCGGGATTCGATAGGATCGCTTGGACCCACTGGTCAGCCACTCGGAAATGACCTCATATAAGGTGCCGAATCGGGTTTTTTTGCATAGTGCATTCCCATTCTTCCTCTTTCTCCCCCGTTTTCTCCGACACATCCACCTCTGCTCCCGGCGCCGCCGCTCTGTTTGAGCTCTGCCCGCTGCAATGGGGAAGGAGAAGACGGTGGCCTGGGAGCGCGCGAAGAAGGCGACGGCGAAGGCGAAGGGGAAGAAGTCTAGACGGGGCGGATCTTCGTCGAGGTTCGGCCTGCCGCGCGGCTGGATCCAGGGCGATTGGATTCGGTCGATGATTTGTCAGGACGACATCGACGATCTGGTTGAGGGCGAGACCGAATCGTAGCCGCAGGAGGGTGAGTGTGTCCTCCTCGCCACCCATGTTGACCGCGGGTTTTCTTTGCCTCCCCATCCTTTTTTTCGAGGCTTCTTGAACTTCTTTGGAGCACAACTCCACCACTTTTCCCCCAACACCATCGTGTACCTCGCTGCCTTCGTGTCCATGTGCGAGAATTTCTTGGGTTGTAGACCACACTAGGGCCTCTTCAAGCACATTTTCACGTGTCGTTCTGAGTCGGTCAAGAAAGCCAACCCGAGTGATGAGAGGACGCACGTGATCCAGATGTGTGGGGGTCTTGGGATGCAAATGAGAGGTAAAAGCACTTTCCCAGCCATGATCCTTTCTGAGTCAGTCCGAGGGTGGCAGTCGACCTAGTTCTATTGCAAAGACCATCCGACTCCAGGTCAGTCGACCGGAATTCCTCCCTTCTCCATGGCTCGAGTCGAGAAGCCCTCCGCCTTGAAAGTGACCCGGAGGAGAAAGCAGAGGTGAAGGTGCTAGTCGAGCGGGTGGTCCAACTCGTCCGTGATGGCATGACTGGCATGGATCTGTTGGAGGTCTTACTTAAGTGACGCATTCAGCCGCTTCAATCTCGTGACCATCCGATGTGGATGTATTCGGGCATTGAGGATTCCACTCGGATCCACCAGAAGAGGTCGACGAGGATATGGTGGAGAAGTGGCTGAGGGGTATCACTGGCAACAAAGATAAACCCAGGGGTCTAGGAGAGTCCCTCCACTCGACAACTCGCGCCAACCAAACAAGGTCCAACTCTAAATTGCAGAGTGTTCTCTTGATTTATCATGTAACTGCTTGTTGTCAACCGACTGATTTTTGCTTCGCTTGTTGTCTTTTAGGCCCTTATTGAGATGTACTCAATGCCCAACGGGGAGCAGGAGCAAGATCCGGAGGGGGAGGTGAGCGGGGGTGAGAGCGGCGAGTGGCACTCTGATGAAGAGGAGGACGAGGAGAGTGACGACCCGAGTGATGAAGAAGAGGCCGACTCACCTCCCCGTAGGGAAAAGCGATCCAAGCACACTCACGACCCGGCAAGCATCCATGACAAAGCGACCGCGCCGACTGGGCAGTCGTCAAAGCGCCCTCGGACGTCTTCTCCAGTGCCGACTGAGAAGGCACCGAAGCAATCGAAAGCCGCGCCGTCTCCAGCGCTCACTGAGAAGGCACCGAAACAACCAAAAGTTGCATTGTCAAAAACGCAGAAGGCCTTGCCCAAGATCAAAGTGGCCATTCCTACTGTTTCTGGGTAATAGTCGGACCTGATTTCTTGGTTTAGTACGAATCGAGTTTTGGTCAACCCACTGTGATAGACATGACCGACTGAATCTTGAAATTTGCAGTGCTGTTACCTCCGGGACTTCCACCCACAAGTATGAATATGAAGAAATGGAAGATGCAGTCACTTCCGACCCGGGTACAACTCACGTAATCCTGTCTTCAGTTACTCGGCCGTTTTATCGGTCGATTTAATTCTGGCGATTGATCTGGGGTCGACTGATCTTTTTGCAACTCCTCCCAATGTCATTGAGCTTCCAGATGACGATGAGGACGTGCCGCTGAGGCCCAGGAGGAACAAGAAGGCATCAGCTGGCAAGACATCCCAATCGGTGCTGGCGGCAGAGCCAGCGATTCAACAGCCTAAAGATGTGACTCGGGCTTCTGTTACTTTCGCTGATCCAGTATCGAGTGAACGCCCCACATCGTCGACTGTACCAGTGCTTGCTTCAACCGTACATCTTCATGCCTCGGAACTTCAAGTTGCTACATCTGCACCGTCAGTCCCATTCTTCACCACTCATCATGTTCCAGAAAGCCAGGCGGACGCTGCTGCAGAAGCCATTCGCCAAGCTGGCATAATGATGGAGCGAGTGAAGGTAGTGCACGAAAATAGTCAGGCTGCTTATGACGCCAGTGCGACCCTTCGAGCCAATGTCCAGGTAAGCTGGCTTCCAACTGAACTCTTATCTTGTTGCTTGTTCTGTTAGGATATGCTACCTGAAAACTTTTCTCCATGCAACTTCTTGTTATTCTGCACTTCGCATCTGCGCACCCAGTGGGTGTTTGACATCTTTGTTGTTTTTCTCTTCCACTCGGTCTAGGCGGACCATGTCGAGTGGAATCCGAACTAGTGGGGGCACGCTAAGTGCACCCACTTGGTGTAGTCCCCGAGACCGCAGTCGACTGCTGGCAATCGGTTGGGGTCTGAGTATGTCTCTCTTCTTTTTTTGTTTTTCTTCTTCCACTCGATCTGGGTGGACCATGTCGAGTGGAATCTGAACCAGTGGGGGCACGATAAGTGCACCCACTGTGTGTAGTCCCAAAGACTACTGTAGAATATTTGATTCTGCAGTAGTCTTAAAGCTTTATTCACTTGGAAGCAAATGACCTTTGATCTTGTCCATTGACATGTCTTTTACTAATTGTAGAAATCCTGTGCGCTTATCTCCAAGTTTGCTGAATTCGAGGAAAAGCAGAGACAACTCAACCTTGACTTGGAGCTGGCCCATCAGAACTTGAAAAAGGCTAAAGATAAAGTAGCTGGTATGGAAGGTAACAACCTGTCGACTGTTTATCTTAATCATCCCTCAAGTTATCTCTTCGTTCTTCTGTCTAACCTGAGTGTATATCTTGTAGAGAAAATGAGGCAGGCTCTGGCGAAGAAGGACCTCGATCTTGCAGCTGCGCAAAAGGAGGCTCAGGAGAAGACTGCACTTGCTGACAAAAAGACGGCTTCGGTCGGTGCGCTAGAGGAGGAAATCACCAAGCTGAAGGCGTCTCTTACTGAGTCCAACCGAGAGGCGACTCGTCTGAAGAAAGATAAGGTGACTCTGAACAAGCAGCTGGAAAGCATGTCTCGTAGGAGAAACGACCTGGAAGCTTATCTGAAAGCACTCGCCAAGAAGCTCTTCCTTATGCTCGAAGGTACTTTTCTTTATCCGACTGATTTACCATTTGCAAGTTAACGTGAACCGGTCTCTTTGAATCTGCAGAATTCTGCCAAAACTTTGAAGAAGAAACTGGACAGATCGAGACGGGCTTGGACCCCATCCTTTCTCCTATCGGTGATGAGGCCGCCATGGACATGCTCCGACTGGAATCCTGTGTTGCCAGCGTTACAAGCTATCTTGCTCGCCTGAAGGTGGCGGTGTCGCGCATCGATACGGCACTTTGGCCAAGGGCAACGCTTCAAAATGACCTCGAGTCTCTGATGACTCAACTCAATGAGGTCCCTGGTCAAGTGCAAGAATGGAAGATGTCTTCTGCCTGATGCGGTGCTGACGTGGCTCTATCGCTGGTTCGGGTCCACTACAAAGAAGCCCGAGAAGAGAAGCTAGCGGCGATCAAAGTAGCCAACACAAAAAGGCATGACTTTCAATCCTTCATGGAAACCTTCATTGCTGCTGCCACTCGGATCGCTGACGGAATCGATCTGGACGAGTTCGTCGAGCCTGCAAGCCCTCCTCCTGCGGAGTGAACAAACTTTATATCTCGCCTTAAATTTGCCTCGGAATGCCGAGTGATTTTGTAACCGTTAAACTCCTTCGGGCCTGATGCCCGAGTACTTTTATCTTCGTTCTGGAAGTTTAGGATTTATCTGAACTTGGTTTATTTTCTGAATGTGCTTGTGTTTGCCTTCGAGTGGAACTTGTTCTTTACTCAGAATAGTCTTTGTACTTGAGATGCAGTTCCGAGGAGGATGTGCTAGTCGACCTGCACCTCGTCGTCCTTGCAAATTAGGATGGAGTGCATGTTGTATTTGTGGCGCAGCTCCGAAGAGAAGGTTGCAGTCGACCTGCACCTCATCGTCCTCACAGATGAGGATGTAGCGCATGTTGTATTTGTGGCGCAGCTCAGAAGAGAAGGTTGCAATCGACCTACACCTCATTGTCCTCGCAGATGAGGGTGGAGCGTATGTTGTATTTGTGGCGTAGCTCCGAAGAGAAGGTTGCAGTCGACCTACACCTCGTCGTCCTTGCGGATAGGGATGTGTTTCAAACTTAGGCGAGAGCTGGACTGCAGCTAAGCCCCGGAGTGTGAGGGTTGCTCACCACTCAGTAGGATTTTTTTAAAACTTAGGTGAGTACTGGACTGCAGCTAAGCCCTCGAGTGTGAGGGTTGCTCACCACTCGGTAGGAATTTTTTTAACTTAGGCGAGTACTGGACTGCAGCTAAGCCCCCCCGAGTGAGAGGCTTGCTCATCACTCGGTAGGATTTCTCAAACTTAGGCGAAACAGATTCGCAGCTAAGCCTCCGAGTGAGAGGCTTGCTCATCACTCGGTATGATTTTGTTTTAAAAACTTAGGCGAAACGGATTCTCATCTAAGGCACCCACTCGGGGATTTAGAACATATAAAAAGAACAACAATCATTTAAGAGACTGTAAAACTGTGTCTTTGATAATCAAACTAAAGGGTATTTCTTATTACATCTCAACAGTCTGAATGCTTAAGTGTAAAAGGGGTGGAGCAGCTCTGCATTCCAAGCGCATGGCTCATCTTTCTTGTGCTCGACATTGTATAAGTGGTATGCTCCGTTGTGGAGCACTCTGGTGATAATGAAGGGACCTTCCCAAGTAGGGGCGGGCTTGTGTGGTTTCTACTGATCCACTCGAAGAACCAAGTCTCCTTCTTGAAATGCTTGACCCCTCACGTTTCTGGCGTGGAATGGACGCAGGTCTTGCTGATAAATGGTCGACCGGATCAGGGCCATCTCTCTTTCCTCTTCCAGGAGATCAACTGTGTCTTGCCGAGCCTGTTCTGCTTCATCTTCTGAGAAAAGCTCGACTCTAGGTTCATTGTGAAGCAAGTCACTCAGAAGAACAGCTTCAGATCCATAGACCAAGAAGAATGGAGTTCGGCCAGTCGACCGATTAGGAGTTGTCCTCAAACACCAAAGCACTGATGGAAGTTCATCGACCCAGCGCCTGCCGCGTGCTTGAGATCATGCATCAGTCGGGGTTTCAGTCCTTTGAGAATCAATCTGTTTGCTCTTTTAGTTTGTCCATTCGACTAGGGATGGGCGACTGAAGCATAGTCGACTCGACTGCCATGGGAAGCGTAGAAGGATCTGAACTCATCAGAATCGAAGTTCGACCCATTTTCAGTGATGATGCTGTGCGGAACACCATATCTGAATGTTAACTCTCTAATGAAACTGACCGCAGTACTGGCTTCAAGACTTTTGATAGGGTTGGCTTCAATCCATTTGGTGAACTTGTCGACTGCCACGAGTACATGAGTGAAGCCGCTCCTACCCGTTCTCAGAGGTCCAACCATGTCCAAACCCCAAATAGCGAAGGGCCAGACGAGTGGAATGGTCTTCAGGGCTGACGTAGGCTTGTGATACATGTTGGAGTAAAACTGGCAACCTTCACATCTATCGACTATTTCTTGTGCCATCTCGTTTGCTCGTGGCCAATAAAATCCCGCTCGGTATGCTTTGGCCACAATGGTCCGAGAGGACACATGGTGACCATAGGTCCCCGAGTGGATATCGTTAAGGATCACTCGACCTTCTTCTGGTGTTATGCATTTCTGGCTGACTCCAGTTACACTTTCTCTAAACAGCCGCCCTCTTATCACAGTAGAAGCTTTGGATCAGAGGACGATCTGTCGGGCCTCTTCTTCATCCTCTGGGAGTTCCTTCCTAAGGATGTACGCGATGTACGGCACTGTCTAGTCTGGAGTGATGACCAAAACCTCCATGATCAAGTCGACCACGACTGGGACTTCGACTTCAGTCGGATCAGTGGCGCTCTTTGGTTGTGGGGGCTCTTCATTCAAAGGATCTTCCTGGACTGAAGGTGTATGAGTATGTTCCAAAAACACATTACTGGGAATGGCTTCTCTCTTGGAACCTATCTTCACCAAATCACCCGCTGCTTGATTTTTCAGTCGGGGTATGTGATGGACCTCTAAACCCTCAAACTTCTTCTCTAACTTTCTCACTGCATTACAATAGCCAGTCATAGCCGGGCTTCTAACGTCCCACTCCTTCATTACTTGATTCACCACCAAATCTGAGTTGCCGTAGACCATGAGGCGACGGACGCCGAGTGAAATGGCCATACGCAACCCATACAAAAGTGCCTCATATTCAACTTCATTATTGGAGGAATCAAAATGAATCTGGAGAACATAGCGGAGCTTGTCACCTCGGCGGGATACCAATACTACCCCAGCACCAGAACCATTCAACATCTTAGATCCATCAAAGAACACGGTCCAATGGTCCGAGTGAATCTGAGTCGGCATTTGTTGTTCGATCCACTCGGCAAGGAAATCTGCTATTTCCTGGGATTTGATAGCCTTCTTTGCCTCAAACTTGATATCCAAGGGAAGGAGTTCAACCGCCCACTTTGCCACTCGACCAGTTGCATCTCTGTTGTTCAGAATTTCTGACAATGGTGCGTCGCTGACGACTGTAATGGAGTGATCAGAGAAATAATGTGCAACCTTCTTTGTGGTCATGTAAATCCCATAAACAAGCTTCTGATAATGTGGATATCTTTGCTTGGATGGAGTCAGAACTTCAGAAACATAGTATACTGGGCGCTGAACTTTATAGGCTTTTCCTTCTTCTTCCCGCTCGACCGTGAGTACTGTACCGACAACTTGTCCAGTGGCTGCAATATAAAGCAGTAAAGGCTCTTTGCTGATTGGGGCAGCGAGCACCGGCTGGGTGGAAAGCAGGGCTTTGAGTTCTGCAAATGCTGCATCAGCTTCAGGAGTCCACTCGAACTTGTCAGATTTCTTCATTAGTCGGTAAAGAGGCAATGCCTTTTCACCGAGGCGAGAAATAAATCGACTCAAGGCAGCCAAACAACCAGTAAGCTTCTGGACATCATGCACACGCACAGGGCGCTTCATCCGGAGTATGACACCAACTTTCTCTGGGTTCACGTCGATCCCTCGTTTGAAAACGAGGAAGCCGAGTAACTTTCTGCCAGGAACTCCGAATGTGCACTTTGATGGGTTAAGCTTGATATCATGTCTTATCAGGTTGGCAAAGGTTTCAGCAAGGTCAGCCAGCAGGTCAGAACCTTTACGCGACTTGACTACAATGTCATCCATATATGCTTCTACATTCCGACTGATTTGAGTGAGCATACACTTCTGAATCATCCTCATGAATGTAGCTCCAGCATTCTTGAGACTGAATGGCATGGTGACATAACAAAAACACCTGAATGGTGTGATGAAAGCTGTTTTTATCTCATCGGGTCCATACGGTTGGATAATATGGTACCCGGAATAGGCGTCTAGAAAAGACAAACGCTCACACCCCGCAGTCGAGTCGACAATCTGGTCGATGCGGGGGAGAGGAAAATGATCTTTTGGGCAAGCCTGATTGATATGATTGAAGTCAATGCACATGCGAAGTGAGTCGTCCTTCTTTGGGACCATGACAACATTGGCGAGCCACTCGGAGTGGTAAATCTCTCGGATGAACTCAGCTGCCAGGAGCCGAGCCACTTCCTCACCAATTGCTTTTCTCTTCTGTACGACGGACCGTCGAAGATGTTCCTTGACTGGTTTTACTTTCGGGTCAACTCACAAATGATGCTCCGCCAGTCCCCTGGGTACACCCGGCATGTCAGAAGGTTTCCATGCAAAGATGTCCCAGTTCTCACAAAGGAACTGGATGAGTGCTTCTTCCTATTTGCTGTCGAGTGATGTTGAGATATGAGTAGGTGCAGCATTAGGATCGGTCGGGTGAATATGAATTGGCTTGGTTTCACCGGACGACTGAAATGCAGAATCTATGGCAGGCTTCTTGGAGCGCAACAAATCACTTGGATCTGCATTTTTCTGGTATTCTTGCATTTCGACTGCTGCCATTTGTGCATCGGCGATTTTTGAGCCCTTCTGGAAGCACTCTTCTACCTTTTGCCGATTGCCAGTGATAGTGATCACTCCTCTAGGACCAGGCATTTTCAATTTGAGGTACACATAACATGGTCGAGCCATGAAACGTGCATAGGTAGGCCTTCCCAGAATATCATGATAAGCACTCTGGAAATCCACTACTTCAAATGTCAACTTTTCCATGCGGTAATTATTGGAATCACCGAAAACCACATCAAGGGCGATCTGGCCGAGTGATTCAGCCTTCTTGCCAGGTATAACGCCATGGAAACTCATATTACTTTCGCTGAGCTTGGACATCAGAATCCCCATTCCCTTCAAGGTTTCAGCATAAAGGATATTTAGGCCGCTACCACAATCCATCAGCACTTTAGTCAGTCGAGTGCCTCCAACAACTGGGCCGGCCACCAACGCTTGCCTCCCAGGGGTGGCTACACGTGCTGGATGGTCAGATTGGTCGAACGTGATGGCGGTCTGAGACCACTTCAAATAACTTGGTGTTGCCGGAGCAACCATGTTCATTTCTCTATTGATAACTTTCAATCGACTTTTGCTCTCAACATGAGAAAAAATCATCAAAGTGGAGTTAACGTTGGGAAAACCATCATCACCCTCTTCCTTACCCTCACCCTTGTCCAACTCTTTTTCCTTCTCCTTGGGTTTTTTCTCTCGGAACTGCTGGATTAAGAGTCGACACAGCCAAGTGGTCTGCTTAGGATAAATCAGATTACCCTCTTCGTCTTTCTTGGTGTGAATGTGGCATGGTAAATTCAACACATCATTTCCGCCTTGATCTTTCACTTTCTTGGGGTTCCAGGGCCCTTTGGGCTTCCCCTTGAACTTTCCTTGAGCCACAACTAAAGCCTCACCAGGAGCAGCTGGCTCGGCCTTACGCTTCTGTTTCCAATTGGAAGTACCTCCACCGGTGTCCTGGGCGACTATTTTGTGCTTGCCGCTCCGGAGTCGGTCTTCTTCTTCGCTGTTAGCATATTTGGTGGCAATCTCCATCATTAGAGTCAGGGACATATCTCCTATCGGACCGAATTTCAAATTCAACTCCCGATACTTAACGCCTTCCTTGAAGGCACAAACTGCTTGGTGATCTGACACATTCTCCACTGTATGGTGTAACGTGATCCATCTATGGATATAGTCTCTTAGGGTTTCATTCGGTTTTTGCACAAAATGCTGCAATTCAGTCAACCCCGCTAGTCACTTGAAAGTACCTTCAAAAGTCCTAACAAACACTCGGGCGAGTTCCTCCCAACTGAATATACTGCCGGGTGCTAACTAGTTCAACCATGCCCTGGCCGAGCCTTCCAACATCAGAGGAAGGTGCTTCATGGCGACTTCATCATTGCCACCACCAATTTGTACAGCCACTCGATAGTCTTCAAGCCAAGTGTCAGGCTTAGACTCGCCCGTAAACTTGCTGACTCCAGTCGCCAACCTGAAATTGGGAGGAATCACTGCGGCTCTGATGGCTCTGCTGAAACACTCGGGACCTGAAACGTCCACTCTGCCGCTAGTCGGATAATCTCTATCATGCCTTCTCTGTGTGCTCTGTTCCTGTCAACCAGACCTTGAACGAGAATAGATCTCGCATCAAAGCCTGGCTCCCTTGGGTCGACTGGTATTCTTCGCTCGCCGCTGTGAGGGCGTCTGTCATCATGCTGCCAAGGCACATATGATCCACTCCTTGGAGGAGGCGTGGGCACTCGACGACGGTCATTGTGGCCGAGGCGGTGATCATATTGCTTGTGGTTTCTGTACTTATCTTGCCTGTGCCCACGCCCTTCACGCCGCAGGGGCGATCTTGGGCTGTGGGCCGACTGTACTGTATCCACCACCACAGACCTGCTATGAATCCTATTCCGCGACTGAGACATTGTTGTGTTCTGCTCTCCAGCTGCTCGAAGCAAGGCCCAGATCTGCATCAAACCTCTGCCAGCCTCCGACTGGGAAGGCTGGATTGACTCTGCTATTCGGGCTGCAGCTGTGAGATTTTGAATCGGAGTGCGATATACCTGAGTTTGAGGTGGAAAAAGTTGTCGTCAACTGGATTCAGGGATCCGCTCCCGAGCACGCTCGTCGAGTGCATGCTGCAGGTTCTCCAGTCGAGTGCACTCAGCCAAGTTGGCCAGGCATGCTTCCTCCAAGGCCCGGGCCTCGGGGGTTTCTCCAACGATAGGAGTGTGAAGTGCATCCATATTGCGGCGGCGAAGCTCTTCCCTCCATTGTGAAGAAAGGGGCTCGGGGCGGTACTCCTCATGAACGCGCGACGGATCGCCGCCGCCATCACCACCGTCGTCGTGGGGGAAGCCAGGAGGACTGGGTGGTCCGTTGACCATCAAGACTTCCGCCGCGGGATTGCTGCTGTCGCACTCGAATGCGGTCTCGATGGAGCTAGTTGACAGGTCGAACAGGCCGTAGAGAGTTTCGTGGGGCTCGATTGCCGCGACTTGTGAGGTGGCCGACTGGCGGGTCACCATGTGTCTCACCCACTGCTGAAGCCGCGACCGACCGGAACGCTTGCACCGGTGAATAGTGGGGGATGAGGACACCATATGAGCCGACCGATACTGGGTCGAGGGTTGCCGGAGAAGGACACCGCGGACGCACGCGCGAAAGTGCGTCGCCCCGCGAACGGGGAGTGATACGTCTCCAACGTATCTATAATTTTTGATTGCTCCATGCTATATTATCTACTGTTTTGGACATTATTGGGCTTTATTATCCACTTTTATATTATTTTTGGGACTAACCTATTAACCGGAGGCCCAGCCCAGAATTGCTGTTTTTTGCTTGTTTTAGGGTTTCGAAGAAAAGGAAAATCAAACAGAGTCCAATTGACCTGAAACTTCACGGAACTCATTTTTGGAAGGAAAGCAACCCGGGAGACTTGGAGTCTATGTCAAGGAAGCTTCGATGAGGCCATGAGGTAGGGGGCGCGCCCACCCCCTAGGGCGCGCCCTCCACCCTCGTGCCCCCCTGACGTACTTCTTCCGCCAATATATCTCCATATACCCTAAAAACATCCGGGAGCACAATAGATCAGGAGTTCCGCCGCCAGAAGCCTCCGTAGCCACCGAAAACCAATCTAGACCCGTTCCGGCACCCTGCCGGAGGGGGCAATCCCTCTTCGGTGGCCACCTTCATCATCCCGGTGCTCTCCATGATGAGGAGGGAGTAGTTCTCCCTCGGGGCCGAAGGTATGTACCAGTAGCTATGTGTTTGATCTCTCTCTCTTGTGTTCTTGAGGTGATACGATCTTGATGTATCGCGAGCTTTGCTATTATAGTTGGATCTTATGATGTTTTCTCCCCCCTCTACTCTCTTGTAATGGATTGAGTTTCCCCTTTGAAGTTATCTTATCGGATTGAGTCTTTAAAGATTTGAGAACACTTGATGTATGTCTTGCCGTGCATATCTGTGGTGACAATGGGATATCACGTGATTCAGTTGATGTATGTTTTGGTGATCAACTTGCGGGTTCCGCCCATGAACCTATGCATAGGGGTTGGCACACGTTTTCGTCGTGATTCTCTGGTAGAAACTTTGGGGCACTCTTTGAGGTTCTATGTGTTGGTTGAATAGATGAATATGAGATTGTGTGATGCATATCGTATAATCATACCCACGGATACTTGAGGTGACACTGGAGTATCTAGGTGACATTAGGGTTTTGGTTGATTTGTGTCTTAAGGTGTTATTCTAGTACGAACTCTAGGGCTGTTTGTGACACTTATAGGAATAGCCCAACGGATTGATTGGAAAGAATAACTTTGAGGTGGTTTCGTACCCTACCATAATCTCTTCGTTTGCTCTCCGCTATTAGTGACTTTGGAGTGACTCTTTGTTGCATGTTGAGGGATAGTTATGTGATCCAATTATGTTATTTTTGTTGAGGGAACTTACACTAGCGAAAGTATGAACCCTAGGCCTTGTTTACTATCATTGCAATACCGTTTACGCTATCTTTTATCATTAGTTACCTTGCTGTTTTTATATTTTCAGATTACAAAAACTATTATCTACCATCCATATACCACTTGTATCACCATCTCTTCGCCAAACTAGTGCACCTATAGAATTTACCATTGTATTGGATGTGTTGGGGACACAAGAGACTCTTTGTTATTTGGTTGCAGGGTTGCTTGAGAGAGACCATCTTCATCCTACGCCTCCTACGGCTTGATAAACCTTAGGTCATCCACTTGAGGGAAATTTGCTACTGTCCTACAAACCTCTGCACTTGGAGGCCCAACAATGTCTACAAGAAGAAGGTTGTGTATTAGACATCAAGCTCTTTTCTGGCGCCGTTGCCGGGGAGGTGAGTGCTTGAAGGTATATCTTTAGATCTTGCAATCGAGTGTTTTAGTTTCTTGTTTTATCACTAGTTTAGTTTATAAAAGAAAACTACAAAAAATGGAATTGGATTTGCCTCATACGCTTCATCTTTTTAATATCTTTTGTGAGTATGATGGAAAAGAAAATTGTGCCAAAGTGTTAGAAGAAGAATGCATTAAAATGTTTGGCACTAAATCTTTGAATGATGAACATGATTGCAATGTTGTTAGTATGAACTCCTTGAATATCCATAGTACTAACGATGATTGCACTAGTTATGATGAAAATGTCTCCTATAAGCATGTCAATTTTTGTGGAGTACATTGGATTTTCAAGTACACACCAAATAGGGAAGATAGATATTGCAAGAGGCATAAGCTTTAGAAACTAAATGGTTGCAAGAAAGGCTAGATGTTTGTGCTGAAAATTTAATTTTTCTTAGCCATACTTGTGAACTTTGCAATGAACATGATCATTTCAGTACCCAATGCAAATTGTCTCATGATCGTATCGTGTCCAAAAATTGTGATGACTTGATTTCCCTTGCACATCATAATGAACTTAGTTTGCTCTTGGGTTATGAAGAAATGAAATGTATAACTAAGGATATTACAAAATTTGCCCTTGATAGAGTTCTTCATTTTGATCTAGAGGAAATTTATATGTATTGTGCGGTGAATTGCATTGAAAATCCTTATATTGCCAACTACATAAAGAAAAGAAAACTAATAGAGGATGAAGAGAATACTAATGAAAGGGAAGAGACTTCCCAATACCCTCCTATTATTTCTTATGATGAATTAGGTAACGAGGAGGAGCCTCCTATTCAACCAATCTCATTAATAAGGAGCTCCAAAAAGAGGATTGAACCCATACATGATGTGGTGAAGAAGAAGAAAAAAAGGAAGAGAAGTAAAAATATATCTCTCCCAAATAATGCTGCTCCTATTACTATATGATATTTTTAGTCTCCCAAGTTTCGATATGCAAATTTATAATGATGATAGCATGCCTCCTACTTATGATGATTATTGTGATGATACTTATGCTATAAAAAGTAGTGATTATATTTATAAAACTTTTCATGATTATGGTTACCCCTTTTATGAACATTACTCTTTTAATGTGGAAACAATTTATAGTATTCGAGTTTCTTATGATACTCCCACTATTCCGAATGAGAAGAATTTTGCTTATGTGGAGAGTAATAAAATTTCTATGCTTGTAGATCATGAAAAGAATGCTTTAGGTGCTGGTTATATTGTTGAATTCATTCATGATGCTACTAAAAATTATTATGAGGGAGGAATATATGCTTGTAGGAATTGCAATAATATCAAGTTTCCTCTCTATGTGCTTAAAGTTTTGAAGTTATGCTTGTTTTACCTTCCTATGGAAGTTGATCCTTGTTTCCATAAGTTGTTTGCTCACAAAATCCCTATGCATAGGAAGTGGGTTATACTTAAATGTGCTATTCATATTCTTCATGATGCTCTCTTTATGTTTCAATTCTTATCTTTTATGTGAGCATCATTGAAATCATCATGCCTAGCTAGGGGCGTTAAACGATAGCGCTTGTTGGGAGGCAACCCAATTTTATTTTTTTCCTTGCCTTTTGCTCCTGTTTAGTAATAAATAATTTACCTATACTCTTTTATGATTGAGTTTTTATGTTTTAATTAGTGTTTGTGCCAAGTAGAACCTTTGGGAAGACTTGGGTGAAGTCTTTATGATCATGCTGTAAAAAACAGAAACTTTAGCGCTCACGATAATTGCAGCCATTTTTATTTGGAAAGTGATATTTAGTTAATTATTTTTTAAGATTATTAATAGATAAATTCCTCAGGTCCAGCAATTTATTTTAGAATTTTTGGGGTTCCAGAAGTTTGCGTTAGTTACATATTACTACAGTCTGTTCTGTTTTTGACAGATTCTGTTTTTCGTGTGTTGTTTGCTTATTTTGATGAATCTATGGCTAGTAAAAGATTTTATAAACCATAGACAAGTTGGAATACAGTAGCTTTAACACCAATATAAATAAAGAATGAGTTCATTACAGTACCTTGAAGTGGTGTTTTCTTTTCTTTCGCTAACGGAGCTTACGAGTTTTCTGTTAAGTTTTGTGTTGTGAAGTTTTCAAGTTTTGGGTAAAGATTCGATGGACTATGGAATAAGGAGTGGAAAGAGCCTAAGCTTGGGGATGACCAAGGCACCCCAAGGTAATATACAAGGACACCCAAAAGCCTAAGCTTGGGGATGCCCCGGAAGGCATCCCCTCTTTCGTCTTCGTTCATCGGTAAATTTACTTGGAGCTATATTTTTATTCGCCACATGATATGTGTTTTGCTTGGAGCGTCATTTTATTTTGTTTAGTTTTGATTGCTGTTTGAATAAAGTATCAAGATCTGAAATTATTAAATGTTAGAGAGTCTTCACATAGTTTCATAATTATTCGACTACTCATTGATCTTCACTTATATCTTTCGGAGTAGTTTGTCATCTGCTCTAGTGCTTCACTTATATATTTTTAGAGCACGGTGGTGGTTTTATTTTATAAGAATTAATGAACTCTCATGCTTCACTTATATCATTTTGAGAGTCTTTAGAACAACATGGTAGTTTGCTTTGGTTATGAAACTAGTCCTAATATGATGGGCATCCAAGAGGGATATAATAAAAACTTTCAAATAGAGTGCATTGAATACTATGAGAAGTTTGATACTTGATGATTGTTTTGAGATATGAAGATGGTGATATTAGAGTCATGCTAGTTGAGTAGTTGTGAATTTGAGAAATGCTTGTGTTGAAGTTGGTGATTCCCGTAGCATGCACGTATGGTGAACCGTTATGTGATGAAGTCGGAGCATGATTTATTTATTGATTGTCTTCCTTATGAGTGGCGGTCGGGGACAAGCGATGGTCTTTTCCTACCAATCTATCCCCCTAGGAGCATGTGTGTAGTACTTTGTTTCGATAACTAATAGATTTTTGCAATAAGTATGTGAGTTCTTTATGACTAATGTTGAGTCCATGGATTATACGCACTCTCACCCTTCCACCATTGCTAGCCTCTCTGATACCGCACACCTTTCGCCGGTATCATAAACCCACCATATACCTTCCTCAAAACAGCCACCATACCTACCTATTATGGCATTTCCATAGCCATTTTGAGATATATTGCCATGCAACTCCCCACTGTTCCGTTATTATGACACGCTTCATCATTGTCATATTGCTTTGCATGATCATGTAGTTGACATCGTATTTGTGGCAAAGCCACCGTTCATAATTCTTTCATACAATTCACTCATGAGTCATTGCACATCCCGGTACACCGTCGGAGGCATTCATATAGAGTCATATCTTGTTCTAAGTATCGAGTTGTAATTCTTGAGTTGTAAGTAAATAAAAGTGTGATGATCATCATTATTAGAGCATTGTCCTAGTGAGGAAAGGATGATGGAGACTATGATTCCCCCACAAGTCGGGGTGAGACTCCGGACGAAAATAAATAAATAAAAGAGGCCAAAGAAGCCCAAATAAAAAAAAGGAAAAAAAGAGGCCATAAAAAAGGGGAAAAGGCCCAAATAAAAAAAAATAAAAAATGAGAGAAAAAGAGAGAAGGGGCAATGCTACTATCCTTTTACCACACTTGTGCTTCAAAGTAGCACCATGATCTTCACGATAGAGAGTCTCCTATGTTGTCACTTTCATATACTAGTGGGAATCTTTCATTATAGAACTTGGCTTGTATTTTCCAATGATGGGCTTCCCCAAAATGCCCTAGGTCTTCGTGAGCAAGCGAGTTGGATGCACACCCACTAGTTTCTTTTGTTGAGCTTTCATACATTTATAGCTCTAGTGCATCTGTTGCATGGCAATCCCTACTCACTCACATTGATATCTATTGATGGGCATCTCCATAGCCCGTTGATACGCCTAGTTGATGTGAGACTATATTCTCCTTTTTGTCTTCTCCACAACCACCATTCTATTCCACCTATAGTGCTATGTCCATGGCTCACGCTCATATATTGCGTGAAGATTGAAAAAGTTTGAGAACATCAAAAGTATGAAACAATTGTTTGGCTTGTCATCGGGGTTGTGCATGATTTAAATACTTTGTGTGGTGAAGATGGAGCATAGCCAGACTATATGATTTTGTAGGGATACCTTTCTTTAGCCATGTTATTTTGAGAAGACATAATTGCTTTGTTAGTATGCTTGAAGTATTATTATTTTTATGTCAATATGAACTTTTGTCTTGAATCTTTCGGATCTGAATATTCATACCACAATTAAGAAGAATTACATTAAAATTATGCCAAGTAGCACTCCGCATAAAAAAAATCTGTTTTTATCATTTACCTACTCGAGGACGAGCAGGAATTAAGCTTGGGGATGCTTGACACGTCTCCAACGTATCTATAATTTTTGATTGCTCCATGCTATATTATCTACTAATTTGGACATTATTGGGCTTTATTATCCACTTTTATATTATTTTTGCTACTAACCTATTAACCGGAGGCCCAGCCTAGAATTGCTGTTTTTGCCTGTTTTAGGGTTTCGAAGAAAAGGAAAATCAAACGGAGTCCAATTGACCTGAAACTTCATGGAACTCATTTTTGGAAGGAAAGCAACCCGAGAGACTTGGAGTCTACGTCAAGGAAGCTTTGAGGAGGCCACGCGGTAGGGGGGCGCGCCCACCCCCCTAGGGCGCGCCCTCCACCCTCGTGGCCCCCCTGACATACTTCTTCCGCCTATATATCTCCATATACCCTAAAAACATCCGGGAGCACAATAGATCCGGAGTTCCACCGCCAAAAGCCTCCGTAGCCACCGAAAACCAATCTAGACCCGTTCCGGCACCCTGCCGGAGGGGGCAATCCCTCTCCGGTGGCCATCTTCATCATCCCGGTGCTCTCCATGACGAGGAGGGAGTAGTTCTCCCTCGGGGCTGAGGGTATGTACCAGTAGCTATGTGTTTGATCTCCCTCTCTCTCTCTCTCTCTCTCTCTCGTGTTCTTGAGGTGATACGATCTTGATGTATCGCGAGCTTTGCTATTATAGTTGGATCTGATGATGTTTTCTCCCCCCTCTACTCTCTTGTAATGGATTGAGTTTCCCCTTTGAAGTTATATTATCGGATTGAGTCTTTAAATATTTGAGAACACTTGATGTATGTCTTGCCGTGCGTATCTGTGGTGACAATGGGATATCACGTGATTCACTTGATGTATGTGTTGGTGATCAACTTGCGGGTTCCGCCCATGAACTTGTGCATAGGGGTTGGCACACGTTTTCGTCGTGATTCTCCGGTAGAAACTTTGGGGCACTCTTTGAGGTTCTATGTGTTGGTTGAATAGATGAATCTAAGATTGTGTGATGCATATCGTATAATCTTACCCACGGATATTTGAGGTGACATTGGAGTATCTAGGTGACATTAGGGTTTTGGTTGATTTGTGTCTTAAGGTGTTATTCTAGTACGAACTCTAGGGCTGTTTGTGACACTTATAGGAATAGCCCAACGGATTGATTGGAAAGAATAACTTTGAGGTGGTTTCATACCCTACCATAATCTCTTCGTTTGCTCTCCACTATTAGTGACTTTGGAGTGACTCTTTGTTGCATGTTGAGGGATAGTTATGTGATCCAATTATGTTATTTTTGTTGAGGGAACTTATACTAGCGAAAGTATGAACCCTAGGCCTTGTTTATTATCATTGCAATACCGTTTACGCTCTCTTTTATCATTAGTTACCTTGCTGTTTTTATATTTTCAGATTACAAAAACCATTATCTACCATCCATATACCACTTGTATCACCATCTCTTCGCTGAACTAGTGCACCTATACAATTTACCATTGTATTGGGTGTGTTGGGGACACATGAGACTCTTTGTTATTTGGTTGCAGGGTTGCTTGAGAGAGACCATCTTCATCCTACGCCTCCTACGGATTGATAAACCTTAGGTCATCCACTTGAGGGAAATTTGCTATTGTCCTACAAACCTTTGCACTTGGAGGCCCAACAACGTCTACAAGAAGAAGGTTGTGTAGTAGACATCAGGGAGCGCATTGACGTCGAGTGGAGCTTCCTGAAGCCAAGCGGAGGCGTCGGCAACGAAAACGAGAGCGCCGAGACGGATCTCGTGGCCCTCAACTAGTCCACCGGCGGAAACCATGATGATGAGAATCGGAAAAAATCGCAACTCCACCAAAAAGTCGCTAAGACACCTGCCCCACGGTGGGCGCCAACTATCGTGGATCTAAGACTGACAGTAGAATGGGGGTAGGTATGAGGAGGCAAGATCCTAGCTATGGTGAAGTTGTACACACGAGTTTTACGAGTCCAGGCCCTCCGCGGAGGAAGTAACAACCCTACGTCTCGGTGCCCGGAGGCGGTCGACTGTATTATGTATGTGTGTGTTTACAGGGGGTGCGAACCCTTGTACCAGTGGAGGGGGGTGGCTTATACAGAGTGCGCCTAGACCCCAGCCATCCCATGTTACAAGGGTTTTAAGGTACATCAAGAGGGGGGCGTTACTGGTAACACTATCAATAAAGTGACATAAATGTCTATTAAATCTATGAAGTAATTGTTCGACCGTTGTCGTGCAGAGTGACTTTAGATCTTCTGTCTGTCGAGTGGTAGTTGTCACGGTCGAGTGACTTCGAGTCTTCCGAGTGGAATGCTTCGAGGTCGAGTGGATTATGCTATCCCTCGAATGCTTCTGGTTTTACGGTGTTATCCTAGGGGTTGTCTAGGTCAGGCCTATGACCCTACCCTAGGTACATAGCTTCATCAGGTGGCACATGCCCCCCATGGGGAATCTAAATTGGACAAGGGGAGGGCGCGCGGCCCCCTTTCCTTCTCCCTCTCCTTCCCCCTTTCCCCCTCCGATAGAAGGAAGGGGGGCCGAATAGGACTAGGAGTCCAAGTGGGTTTCCCCCACTTGGCGCGTCCCCTAGGCCGGCCTCCTCCCATCTCCCTCCTTTATATACGGGGGCAGGGGGCACCTCTAAGGTACATCAATTGATCTTAGCTGTTTGCGGTGCCCCTTCCACCGTTTACTCCTCCAATCATACTGTCGTAGTGCTTATGCGAAGCCGTGCACGGATCACTTCACCATCACCGTCGCCACGCCGTCGTGCTGACGAAACTCTCCGTCGACACTGTGCTGGATCAAGAGTTCGAGGGAAATCATCAAGCTGAACGTGTGCTGAACTCGGAGGTGCCATACGTTCGGTGCTTGATTGGTTGAATCGAGAAGACATTTGACTACACCAACCGCGTTAAGCTAACGCTTCCGCTTTCGGTCTACGAGGGTACGTGGACACATTCTCCCCCTCTCATTGTTATGCATCTCCTAGATAGATCTTGCGTGATCGTAGGATTTTTTTTGAAATTGTATGCTACGTTCCCCAACTGTGGTATCAGAGCCAGGTCTATGCGTAGATGATATGCACGAGTAGAACACAAAGAGTTGTGGGTGATCATAGTCATACTGCTTACCACCAACGTCTTAGTTTTGATTCGGCGGTATTGTTGGATGAAGCGGCCCGGACCAACCTTACATGACCACGTTGAGACCGGTTCCACCGACAGACATGCAACTTGTTTTGCATAAAGGTGGTTGGCGGGTGTCTATTTCTCCAACTTTAGTTGAATCAAATTTGACTATGGCCGGTCCTTGTTGAAGGTTAAAACAACAAACTTGACGAAACATCGTTGTGGTTTTGATGCGTAGGTAAGAACGGTTCTTACTAGAAGCCCGTAGCAGCCACGTAAAACTTGCAACAACAAAGTAGAGGATGTCTAACTTGTTTTTGCAGGGCATGTTGTGATGTGATATGGTCAAGACATGATGTGATATACATTGTTGTATGAGATGATCATGTTTTGTAAAAGTTATCGGCAACTTGGAGGAGATTTTTGGTTGTCGCTTTATTGTATGAAATGCAATTTCCATGTAATTGCTTTACGTTATCACTATGTGTTAGCGGTAGTTGTAGAAGCAATAGTTGGCGAGATGACCACGACGCTACAATGGAGATCAAGGTGTCAAGCCGGTGACGATGGAGATCATGATGGTGCTTTGGAGATGGAGATCAAAGGCACAAGATGATGATGGCCATATCATGTCACATATTTTGATTGCATGTGATGTTTATCTTTTATGTACCTTATTTTTCTTAGTATGACGGTAGCATTATAATATGTTCCCTCACTAAATTTCAAGGTATAAGTGTTCTTCCTGAGTTGCACCATTGCGACAGTTCGTCGTGCCGAGACACCACGTGATGATTGGGTGTGATAAGCTCTACGTTCACATACAACGGGTGCAAGACAGTTTTGCACGTGCGGGATACCGGGGATAAACTTGATGAGCCTAGCATATGCAGATATGGTGTCGGAACACTGAGACCGAAAGGTCGAACGTGAATCATATAGTAGATATGATCAACATAGTGATGTTCACCATTGAAAATTGATACGTCTCCAACATATCTATAATTTTTGATTGCTCCATGCTATATTATCTACTGTTTTAAACATTATTGGGCTTTATTATCCACTTTTATATTTTTTTGGGACTAACCTATTAACCGGAGGCCCAGCCCAGAATTGTTGTTTTTTGCCTATTTTAGGGTTTCGAAGAAAAGGAATATCAAACGGAGTCCAAACGGAATGAAACCTTCGGGAACGTGATTTTCTCATCGAATACAACTCAGGAGACTTGGACCCTACGTTAAGGCACGTAACAGGAGGCCACGAGGTAGGGGGCACGCCCCCACCCTCGTGGGCCCCCTGTTGCTCCACTGACGTACTTCTTCCTCCTATATATATCCACGTACTCCCAAACGATCAGAACATGAGCCAAAACCCTAATTCCACCGCCGTAACTTTCTATATACACGAGATCCCATCTTGGGGCCTGTTCCGGAGCTCCACCGGAGGGGGCATCGATCATGGAGGGCTTCTACATCAACACCATAGCCCCTCCGATGAAGTGTGAGTAGTTTATCTCAGACCTACGGGTCCATAGTTAGTAGCTAGATGGCTTATTCTCTCTTTTTGGATCTCAATACAATGTTCTCCCCCTCTCTTGTGGAGATCTATTCGATGTAATCTTCTTTTTGCAGTTTTTTTGTTGAGACCGATGAATTGTGGGTTTATGATCAAGTCTATCTATGAATAATATTTGAATCTTCTCTGAATTCTTTTATGTATGATTGGTTATCTTTGCAAGTCTCTTTGAATTATCAGTTTTGTTTGGCCTACTAGATTGATCTTTCTTGCAATGGGAGAAGTGCTTAGCTTTGGGTTCAATCTTGCGGTGTCCTTTCCCGATGATAGTAAGGGCAGCAAGGCACACATTGTATTGTTGCCATCGAGGATAACAAGATGGGGTTTTCTTCATATTGCATGAGTCTATCCCTCTACATCATGTCATCTTGCTTAAGGCGTTACTCTGTTTTTAACATAATACTCTAGATGCATGCTGGATAGCGGTCGATGAGTGGAGTAATAGTAGTAGATGCAGGCAGGAGTGGGTCTACTTGTTTCGGATGTGATGCCTATATACATGATCATGCCTAGATATTCTCATAATTATGCTCAATTCTGTCAATTGCTCAACAGTAATTTGTTCACCCACCGTAGAATACTTATGCTCTCGAGAGAAGCCACTAGTGAAACCTATGGCCCCGGGTCTATCTTCATCATATTGTTCTCATACTACTTTGCTATTTACTTTGCCTTTATTTTACTTTGCATCTTTATCATAAAAATACCAAAAATATCATCTTTATCATATCTATCAGATCTCACTCTCGTAAGTGGCCTCATAGGGATTGACAACCCCTATTTGCGTTGGTTGCGAGGATTTATTTGTTTTGTGTAGGTACGAGAGACTTGCGCGTAGCCTCCTACTGGATTGATACGTTGGTTCTCAAAAACCGAGGGAAATACTTCCGCTACTTTGCTGCATCATCCCTTCCTCTTCGGGGAAAACCAACGCAGTGCTAAAAGAGGTAGCAAGAAGGATTTCTGGCGCCGTTGCCGGGGAGGCTCACGCGAAGTCAAGTTAAAATTTTATCTCCCGTCAACGAGCCATTTCTGGCGCCATTGACGGCGAGGTCTTCGCAAAAGTCAACATACCAAGTACCCATCACATACCGTTATCTCCCGCATTACATTATTTGCCATTTGCCTCTCATTTTCCTCTCCCCCACTTCACCCTTGCCGTTTTATTCGCCCTCTCTCTCTCTGTCCTCCCTCTCTTTCTCTATTTGCCTCTTTTTGCCCGTTTGCTTTTTTGTTTGCTTGTGTGTTAGTTTGTTTGGTTGTCACGATGGCTCAAGATAATACTAAACTGTGTGACTTCACCAATACCAACAATAATGATTTTATTAGCACTCTGATTGCTCCTCTTACCGATGCTGAATATTGTGAAATTAATACTGCTTTGCTGAATCTTGTCAGGAAAGATCCGTTTTCCGACCTTCCTAGTGAAGATGCCGCTACCCATCTTAATAGCTTCATTGATTTGTGTGACATGCAAAAGAAGAAAGATGTGGATAATGATATTGTTAAATTGAAGCTATTTCCTTTTTTGCTTAGAGATCGTGCTAAGGCTTGGTTTTCATCTTTGCCTAAAAATAGTATTGATTCATGGAACAAGTGCAAAGATGCTTTTATCTCTAAGTATTTTCCTCCCGCTAAGATCATCTCTCTTAGAAACGATATTATGAATTTTAAGCAACTTGATCATGAACATGTTGCACAAGCTTGGGAGAGAATGAAATTAATGATACGTAATTGTCCTACTCATGGTTTAAATCTGTGGATGATTGTTCTAAATTTTTATGCCGGATTGAATTTTGCTTCTAGAAATCTTTTAGATTTGGCTGCAGGAGGCACTTTTATGGAAATCACTTTAGGAGAAGCTACTAAACTCCTAGATAATATTATGGTTAATTATTCTCAATGGCACACTGAAAGATCTACTAATAAAAAGGTGCATGCGATAGAAGAAATTAATGTTTTGAGTGGAAAGATGGATGAACTTATGAAATTATTTGCTAATAAGAGTGTTTCTTATGATCCTAATGATATGCCCTTGTCTACTTTGATTGATAATAATAATGAATCTATGGATGTGAATTTTGTTGGTAGGAACAATTTTGGTAACAACGCATATAGAGGAAATTTTAATCCTAGGCCTTATCCTAGTAATCCCTCTAATAATTATGGTAATTCCTACAACAATTCTTATGGAAATTATAATAAGATGCCCTCTGATTTTGAATCTAATATTAAAGAATTTATTACTTCGCAAAAGAATTTTAATGCTATGATTGAAGAAAAAATGCTTAAGATTGATGACTTGGCTAGGAACGTTGATAGAATTTCTCTTGATGTTGATTCTTTGAAACTTAGATCTATTCCACCTAAGCATGATATCAATGAGTCTCTCAAAGCCATGAGAATTTCCATTGATGAGTGCAAAGAAAGAACCGCTAGGATGCGTGCTAAGAAAGATGCCTTTATAAAAGCTTGTTCTTCTAGTTCCTATGAAAATAATGATGAAGATCTAAAACTTATTGATGTGTCCCCTATTAAATCTTTGTTTTGCAATATGAATCTTGATAATGATGGGACTGAATATAATCCACCTTTACCTAGAAGGCGTTCTAAGAATTTAGAATTTGTTGATCTTGATGCTAAATTTGATAAAAGTGGGATTGAAGAAATTAAAACCCTAGATGTTGCTAAACCCACTATTATGGATTTAAAGGAATTTAACTATGAAAATGGCTCTTTTATTGATTGTATTTCTTTGTTGCAATCCTTGCTAAATTCTCCTCATGCTTATAGTCAAAATAAAGCGTTTACTAAACATATAGTTGATGCCTTGATGCAATCTTATGAAGAAAAACTTGAATTGGAAGTTTCTATCCCTAGAAAACTTTAGGATGAGTGGGAACCAACTATTAAAATTAAAATTAAAGATCATGAATGCTATGCTTTATGTGATTTGGGTGCTAGTGTTTCCACGATTCCAAAGGCTTTGTGTGATTTGTTATGTTTCCGTGATTTTGATGATTGATCTCTAAAATTGCACCTTGCGGATTCCACTATTAAGAAACCTATGTGAATAATTAATGATGTTCTTATTGTTGCAAATAGTAATTATGTGCCCGTAGATTTTATTGTTCTTGACATAGATTGCAATCATTCATGTCCTATTATTCTTGGTAGACCTTTCCTTAGAACGATTGGTGCAATTATTGATATGAAGGAAGGAAATATTAGATTCCAATTTCCATTAAGGAAAGGCATGGAACACTTTCCTAGGAAAAATATTAAATTACCTTATGAATCTATTATGAGAGCCACTTATGGATTGCCTACCAAAGATGCCAATACCTAGATCTATTCTTGCTTGTTATGCCTAGCTAGGGGCGTTAAACGATAGCGCTTGTTGTTAGGCAACCCAATTTTATTTTTATTCCTTGATTTTTGATCCTGTTTATTAATAAATAAATTATCTAGCCTATGTTTTGGTTGTGTTTTTTGTGTTTGATTAGTGTTTGTGCCAAGTAAAACCGTTGGGAAGACTTGGGGAAAGTCTTGTTGAACTTGCTGTAAAAAACAGAAACTTTAGCGCTCACGAGAACTGCTGCCATTTTTATTTGGAAAGTGCTATTTAGTTAATTATTTTTTAAGATGATTAATAGATAAATTCCTCACGTCCAGAAATTTATTTTAGAATTTTTGGGGTTCCAGATCTTGCGCTAGCTACAGATTACTATAGACTGTTCTGTTTTTGACAGATTCTGTTTTTCGTGTGTTGTTTGCTTATTTTAATGAATCTATGGCTAGTAAAATAGTTTATAAACCATAGAGAAGTTGGAATACAGTAGGTATAACACCAATATAAATAAATAATGAGTTCATTACAGTAACTTGAATTGGTCTTTTGTTTTGTTTCGCTAACGGAGCTCACGAGATTTTCTACTTTAAGTTTTGTGTTGTGAAGTTTTCAAGTTTTGGGTAAAGATTTGATGGATTATGGAACAAGGAGTGGCAAGAGCCTAAGATTTGGTATGACCATGGAACCCCCAAGATAATCTAAGGACACCTAAAAGCCAAAGCTTGGGGATTTCCCGGAAGGCATCCCCTCTTTCATCTACTTCTATCGGTAACTTTACTTAGAGCTATATTTTTATTCGCCACATGATATGTGTTTTGCTTGGAGCGTCTTGTATTATTTGAGTATTTATTTGTTAGTTTACCACAATCATACTTGCTGTACACACCTTTTGATAGATCCATACATAATTTGGAATTTGTTAGAATACTCTATGTGCTTCGCTTATATCTTTTGAGTCATATAATTTTGCTCTAGTGCTTCACTTATATCTTTTAGAGCACGGTGGTGGATTTGTTTTATAGAAACTATTGTTCTCTCATGCTTCACTTAGATTATTTTTAGAGTCTAAAATAGCATGGTAATTTGCTTAAAATCCTAATATGCTTTGTATACAAGATTAATAATAAAACTTTCTTATGAGTGTATTGAATACTATGATAAGTTTGATACTTGATAATTGTTTTGAGATATGAAGATGGTGATATTAAAGTTGTGCTATTTGAGTAGTTGTGAATTTGAGAAATACTTGTGTTGAGGTTTGTGATTCTTGTAGCATGAACGTATGGTGAACCGTTATGTGATGAAGTCGGAGCATGATTTATTTTTTGATTGTCTTCCTTATGAGTGGCGGTCGGGGACGAGCGATGGTCTTTTCCTACCAATCTACCCCCCTAGGAGCATGCGCGTAATACTTTGCTTTGATAACTTGTAGATTGTTGCAATAAGTATGTGAGTTCTTTATGACTAATGTTGAGTCCATGGATTATACGCACTCTCACCCTTCCACCTTTGCTATCCTCTCTAATACCACGCACCTTTCGCCGGTATCATACACCCACCATATACCTTCCTCAAAACAGCCACCATACCTACCTATTATGGCATTTCCATAGCCATTCCGAGATATATTGCCATGCAACTTTCCACCGTTCCGTTTATTATGACACACTCCATCATTGTCATATTGCTTAGCATGATCATGTAGTCGACATCGTATTTGTGGCAAAGCCACCATTCATAATTCTTTCATACATGTCACTCATGCATCATTGCATATCCCGGTACACCGCCGGAGGCATTCATATAGAGTCATATTTTGTTCTAAGAATCGAGTTGTAATTCTTGAGTTGTAAGAAAAATAAAAGTGTGATGATCATCATTATTAGAGCATTGTCCCAGTGAGGAAAGGATGATGGAGACTATGATTCCCCCACAAGTCGGGATGAGACTCCGGACGAAAAATATAAAAAAAAGAAAAGAAAAGAGGCCATAAAAAAGAGAAAAGGCCCAAATAAAAAAATGAGAGAAAAATAGAGAAGGGGCAATGCTACTATCCTTTTACCACACTTGTGCTTCAAAGTAGCACCATGATCTTCATAGTAGAGAGTCTCTCATGTTATCACTTTCATATACTAGTGGGAATTTTTCATTATAGAACTTGGCTTGTATATTCCAATGATGGGCTTTCTCAAAATGCCCTAGGCTTCATGAGCAAGCAAGTTGGATGCACACCCACTTAGTTTCTTTTTGAGCTTTCATATACTCATAGCTCTAGTGCATCCGTTGCATGGCAATCCCTACTCACTCACATTGATATCTATTGATGGGCATCTCCATAGCCCGTTGATACGCCTAGTTGATGTGAGACTATCTTCTCCCTGTTTGTCTTCTCCACAACCACCACTCTATTCCACCTATAGTGCTATGTCCATGGCTCACGCTCATGTATTGCGTGAAAATTGAAAAAGTTTTGAGAATGTAAAAAGTATGAAACAATTGCTTGGCTTGTCATCGGGGTTATGCATGATTTAAATATTTTGTGTGGTGAAGATGGAGCATAGCCAGACTATATGATTTTGTAGGGATAACTTTCTTTAGCCATGTTATTTTGAGAAGACATAATTGCTTAGTTAGTATGCTTGAAGTATTATTATTTTTATGTCAATATGAACTTTTGTCTTGAATCTTTCGGATCTGAATATTCATACCACAATTAAGAAGAATTACATTAAAAATTATGCCAAGTAGCACTCCGCATCAAAAATTCTGTTTTTATCATTTACCTACTCGAGGACGAGCACGAATTAAGCTTGGGGATGCTTGATACGTCTCCAACGTATCTATAATTTTTGATTGCTCCATGCTATATTATCTACTGTTTTAAACATTATTGGGCTTTATTTATCCACTTTTATATTATTTTTGGGACTAACCTATTAACTGGAGGCCCAGCCCAGAATTGCTGTTTTTGCCCGTTTTAGGGTTTCGAAGAAAAGGAATATCAAACGGAGTGCAAACGGATTGAAACCTTCGGGAACGTGATTTTCTCATCGAATACAACTCAGGAGACTTGGTCCCTACGTCAAGGCACGTAACAGGAGGCCACGAGGTATGGGGGCGCGCCCTACCCTACCAGGCGTGCCCCCACCCTCGTGAGCCCCCTGTTGCTCCATCGACGTACTTCTTCCTCCTATATATATCCACTGTAACGCCCCAAGATCGGAGCTTCAGCTGCCTTCCATGGTTTCTGGGTTTCGTTGTGTGTTTTGTTTCATCTGTTGCATTCATCTTTGCATCATGTGCATTGCATCATGTCATCATGCCATCATATCATTAATTTTTTGCAACTCAACTAAGTAAACCGCATGGATCTTCGATCCGTTCAAATTGAGGGAACTCACATGGTGGTTTCTCTTTAAAACATACTTTCCCGATATTTAGGGAGCTATATTAAATATTCCATTTTCGGAATGACCCATAACACACTTGCAATAATCACATGCCTTTTCTCGCTTCAAGTTTGGTCCCCAAACTTTGCTTTTATCCTTTCTCCATTTTTCGGAGCTCCACCAAAAATCCAAACATTTTTGGACCTTCCTAACCCTCACTTCCTATTCAAACCATTTGATTTTAAATCAAATGAGTTTGAATTTAAAACTTTCAAAAATGCACACTCCATTTTTCTTGGCACATGCGCATTTTTGGGAGTCCGTGAAAATTATCCCCTTGCCCAGATTCCATCCCTAACTTCTCTTTCTTTTCTTCCTCTTTTTTGGTTTTGTTTTTAAATGGAAAAAGAGAATTTAGAGAAAGAGAGAGAGGGAGAGAAAACCTGCAGCCCAGTCGGCCTCAGAGCCCAGCCAGGCAGGTCCATCTGCGCCTAGGCGCCTCCCTAGGCAAACTCCCGCGCTGGCCCACCTACCCTCCTAACCCTAGGCCCGAGCGAACCTCCATCCCGATCGACCCCCTCCTCTCCTGCGTTTCCTCCTCTCGCCGCCAGAGCGCCACCTCCTCGATCCCCATCTTTCCCCTTCGTCTCGCTCCCCCTCAGCGCCATCTCTCGCTCGATCCCTACTCCCTCCTTTCGCACTCTCCCTCAAGTAACGCACGTCGCCGTCGTGTTCCTGCTTAAAGCAGGCAGAGGGTCGATCCACCACCAGCGCTCGCCTCTGCCGTGGACCTCCCCAGCGAGGCCCATTTGCATCATCCGCCCCGGCCTCCTGCACTCGTGTCGGACCTCGACGCACCGCTGTCATCATGCACCTCCAATTGCCGTTGCTTTTGACGCCAAGTCCAACAGCCACTGAATAGGGAACAACGCCAAGTACCACGACAGACCGCCAAGTACCCCTTCGAATCCTTCAAGACCGTCAAGTGAACGACTACCATCGCTCCAAGATCCGAATGGCTACGACGACATGAACATCTGCCGAACATTTACGATTACACGATGAACCGCCAAGGCCGGCTACAACCCTTGTACCACTACTATCGCCAAGTACCACGATGACCGAAGCATAGTACCTCTACGTTTACCATGTACATCGACCGTCACCGAAGACTTGTGTAGCACTAACACCAAGTTCTCCTACCGTCCCCTCGGAAACATCGAATGCGTCAAGTCCTTCTCCGAGACGTGTACCACTACTTCCTCTACCGTTGTGAGAACGCCTACTTCCACTACGTCCCATCGAACCTGAACCGTCTCGTTTGCATGCTTCGAAGGTATAACCCCGAGACGACCGCCCGTGGAACGTATGCATGAGTTGTATGAGATGCATGTTGGTTGTTGTAATCCGCCCGTGAACGTTAGTTATTCCCTCGTTTGACACCGTCGTCTACCCGTGGGAACCCGGTATCCGGGAGCACCCCACCATCCTTGCATGACATGCTCCCGTCACACTTTCTTTTGCACCGACATCTCGATGAGTTGTCGGAACCGGAACGTTGCCGTGACACTGTTTCGTTATCGTCGTCGTGGCACCCCTTTTGTTTCCGCCACGATGACAAATGCTTCTTTATGCTCATGTCAACTTTTAATAAAAATTGCATAAACTTGTTCATGTCATCCGCATCATGATAACAACAATTAAAATGTTTAGATTGTTGTTGCAATAAACTACTAAGGCATATGGGGATTTACTGGATTCGTTATTTGTTATATCCAGCCCCATTTAAATTGTTTAGATGGTTTAGTTTTGTTATGCCTCACCTCTTGCCATGATAACCAACATTTAATATTGTTGAGTACCTAACCCGGGAGAGAACTAAATAATTGATGTGGTGTTCCGTCAATATGCAACCTATTGCATATTGAGCTCCACTTAATTTGTAGTTTTGGTTGTTGCACTTTGCCATGTCATGCATATTTAAACCGGACATGCATCATACTTGGTTGTGCATCATGCCATGCTTATGTGATGGTTGTTTACCTTGTTGCTTGCTTTCTTCCGGTGTTGCTTCTTCGGGTTAGTTCCGATAGCGTCGCGTTTGTGAGGATCCGTTCGACTACGTCCGTTTGTTCTTCTTCATGGACTCGTTCTTCTTCCTTGCAGGAGCTCAGGCAAGATGATCATACCCTCGAAATCACTTCTATCTTTGCTCGCTAGTTGCTCGCTCTTTTGCTATGCCTATGCCTCGATACCTACCACATGCTTTATCATGCCTCCCATATTGCCATGTCAAGCCTCTAACCCACCTTGTCCTAGCAAACCATTGTTTGGCTATGTTACCGCTTTGCTCAGCCCCTCTTATAGCGTTGTTAGCTGCAGGTGAAGATTGGAGTTTATTCCATGTTGGAACATGATTATTGTTGGGATATCACAATATATCTTATTTTCTTAATGCATCTATATACTTGGTAAAGGGTGCAAGGCTCGGCCTTATGCCTGGTATTTTGTTCCACTCTTGCCACCCTAGTTTCCGTCATACCGGTGTTATGTTCCTTGATTTTGCGTTCCTTACACGGTTGGGTTATAATGGGAACCCCTTGACAGTTCGCCTTGAATAAAACTCCTCCAGCAAGGCCCAACATTGGTTTTACCATTTGCCACCTAGCCTTTTCCTTCCCTTGGGTTCTGCAGACTCAAGGGTCATCTTTATTTAACCCCCCTGGGCCAGTGCTCCTCTGAGTGTTGGTCCAACCTGTCAGCTGCTGGTGGCCACCAGGGGCAACTTTGGGCTGGCCTACCGGAACCTTGGACAATCCGGTGTGCCCTGAGAACGAGATATGTGCAGCTCCTATCGGGATTTGTCGGCACATTCGGGTGGCTTTGCTGGTCCTGTTTTACCATTGTCGAAATGTCTTGTAACCGGGATTCCAAGTCTGATCGGGTTTTCTTGGGAGAAGGAATATCCTTCGTTGACCGTGAGAGCTTGTGATGGGCTAAGTTGGGACACCCCTGCAGGGATTTGATCTTTCAAAAACTATGCCCGCGGTTATGGGCAGATGGGAATTTGTTAATGTCCGGTTGTAGAAAACCTGAAACTTATCTTAATTAAAATGCATCAACCGTGTGTGTAGCCGTGATGGTCTCTTCTCGGCGGGGTCCGGGAAGTGAACACGGTGTTGGAGTTATGCTTGAACGTAAGTAGTCTAGGATTACTTCTTGATCATAGATTCTCGAACGTGCTTTGCCTTCTCTTCTTGCTCTCATTTGCGTATGTTAGCCACCATATATGCTAGTGCTTGCTGCAGCTCCACCTCATACCTTTTACCTACCCATAAGCTTAAATAGTCTTGATCGCGAGGGTGTGAGATTGCTGAGTCCCCGTGACTCACAGTTACTTCCAAAACCAGCTTGCAGGTGCCGATGATACCATGCAGGTGACGCAACCGAGCTCAAGGAGGAGCTCAATGAAGATCGTGTTCGTTATGTTGTTCCATTTCCAGTTGATCAGCAGTGGAGCCCAGTTGGGGCGATCGGGGATCTATAGCATTAGGGGTAGTCTTCTTTTATTTTGGTTCCATAGTCGGACCTTGATTGTATCTGGATGATGTAATGCTTTATTCATGTATTGTGTGAAGTGGCGATTGTAAGCCAACTATGAATCCCTTTCCTTATTCATTACATGGGTTGTGTGAAGATTACCTCTCTTGTGACATTGCCTTCAATCGGTTATGCCTCTAAGTCGTGCTCCGATACGTGGGAGATATAGCCGCATTGAGGGTGTTACAAGTTGGTAATCAGAGCCATCCCCGACTTAGGAGCCCCCTGCTTGATCGAATTGCTAGCGTTGTTGAGTCTAGAAAAATGTTTTGAGTCATTTAGGATTATATATATCAGAGAGTGTCGGGACCCTGATCCTAAGTCACACCGATCTAGCATGTAACACTTCATATCACTTTGCGGCCTCAGGCACGGTATTCCCATGGGTGCCACCTTACCTGGCCCGGGACCATTTGCGCCTTTTGGCGCACGTATATGATAGTGTCGCTAGCATCCATATGACAGAGAACCCGGGCCGACATGACTAGTTGTGAACCCAAAGTAACACTAACTTACAGGGACAGGCATACATGAATCAACCTCGAGCATGTTAGTCAACAACGTATGAATCAGGGCTGTAGCACTGGGCTAACAGGACTCTGGGAACCCGGGCTGTAGCAGGCTAGGCAGGACTCCGGATGTCACCGCGTGACATTTCCCCGAAGGGACAGACACAGGAACGAAGTGAATCACATGCCGGCCAGTCAAGTGTTCCGGAGCAGTAGTGCTGGGCTAGCAGGACTCCGGTGAACCGGGCTGTAGCGGACTACTATGGCTCAAGGAAGCACAAGACTACATTTCCACATAAGAGAGGCTACCAGAGGTAAACAACTAGGTTGTCGGATCCCACACATAGCAATACACATTACACGTACGCATAACATGCAAGTATGTGATGTACAACATGGCATCACAACATAACTCAAACTCATATAGATAAAGGCCCAGAAGAGCCACATAGCATTCATTACAAACAGGGGTCTCATGACCCATCATCCAGAGCATACAAGCAACGGAAGCATTACATGTCTGAGTACAGACAACTACAAAAGGAAAAGACTAAGAAGCCTGACTAAACATGACCCTCCCAAGGGTACAAGATCGTAGCTGGGATACAAGCTACTCGTTGAAGTCACTAGTGTAACCAACTGCAAAACATAAATAAGCAAACGTGAGTACAAAGGTACTTAGCAAGTCTTACATTAGAACTATCTACATATGCAACATTATCAACAAGGGGGGGGGGGTGGTGGAGTTAACAGCAGCAAGCCAGCTTTGACTCAGTGGCTAACCAATACTACGAGTATCAAAAACTTCTTTGAGGTAAGAAGACACACACGAGTCCACATATTCACCATATCAATACTCCACTATGGATCCGTTCCCGTCTCCCTATGAGAAGGCCACACATAGCACTCACGCTTATCTTGCGTATTTTAGAGTATCCACTTCAAGTTGTCTATGTACTACATAAGTCCTCCAAGTTTCCATATCCGAGGAAAACGGCTATTCGAATAGATAGTGTTGACCCTGCAGGGGTATACTTCTTCACACATGCTCTCGCCACTTATCTCCCTGTACACGTCATGTACCTCGGCAACCTTCTAGCAGAATCCGGGTGAGGGTGTCGGCCACGACCTGACTAACCACACAAGTCTCTCGTCCAGGTTTATCGCCTATTCGGGTTCCATCCGCAAGGAGTTCCGGCCGAAGTCTCCAGTGCGGCCCCAAATGATGTGTGCAGGGTTCCCAAGCCCACCATCCGGGTGCCACTTGGTACACCGTGCCACGGTGCCTAGTCTGTCCCAAGCCCGTCCCATCGGACACCACCTGGTAGACAAGTAGCACTACCTACAAACGCCAGAAACTAGTTGCAACTCCTGGACAGAGATCAAGTGGATTAATAAGCCGAGAGGGGCCAGATGACCGGAACCCAATGTGTGGTAGTAACTGGACTTGGATAACATACACAGAACTCAGTGCTTAGGGACGGTTCCAATGAGACAACCCACCATGTACTCCTACATGGCCTCTCATCGCTACCTTTACCAAAACGTGTTCACACACTTAGCCTTTATCGGTAGGACATGTTCACCAGTCCGATTCATTCCCGATGAATCAGACTTGACACAACTCTAAGCATAGCTGGCATAAAGAAAACAAGCATGGATGAGTAGGCACATCAAGGCTCAAGCAACCCCTACTCATGCTAGAGGGTTTCAACTATTTACTATGGGAATGACAGGTCATGCAGAGGAATGGGTTCAACTACCGCAGCAGAAAGTAGCAGTTGAATCATTGTTGTCCTAATGCAGTGTAAGGAGCAGGAGCGAGAGAGTGGGATTTATCGAAATGCTCAAGGGGGGGGGGTTGCTTGCCTGATAGACGACGAAGGGGCACTTCTCCTCTGACAGGTACTCGGGAACACCTTCCAGAGTGAACCTATCAAGAAGAAACGATGTCGGATCAATACACAAACAAATGCAACAATATGATGCATGAACATGACATGTGCAAATGCTAGTGTTTGGGCTAATGCAATATGCTACCAAGTTGGTTGAAGCCCATTTGAATCAAAGATTCAAATGCAATTCAAAATGAAGCATTTAAAATGCCCATATTATGTTTTCACTTATACAGCATGTATAAGTTGGTTTTTCATGCATGTAACTAGCATAAATGGATTCCTTGCATTTTTCTGATACTTTTACATATATAAATTATTTCATTCTGAGCTACGGTTGAATTGTTATGATTTTTTGAAGTTTAGGCAATACTCTAGAATTTCCAGAGTTAAAAATAATTCTAGAAATCAATTATTGCGTCAGCTTGAGGTCAGCACTGCGTCAGCTGGTCAACTGGGTTAACCTAGGTCAAACCTGACTAGTGGGACCCACTGGTCAGTGACTAACTAAACTAACCTAGGTTAAACTAATTAGTTTTTAAACCTAAGCTAGACTAATTAACCGGGCGGGGCCCGCATGTCATAGACCCAGGGGAGGTCAAATCCCCTGGTCAACCAAGCAAAACTGCTGGCGGCTCGACGCCGGCAAGGCCAGACGCGGCGGCGCGGCACGGAAATGCGCTACAGGGCGCCATTTGGCGCTCGGAGCGCAGATACGGGATGAGGACACTCATCCACATCTAGCCATGGTGGTGGCGCGGCCGGGAGCGGCCGGAGTGGCGCCGGCGACGACGTTTGCGGCGGCCGGAGTTCGGCCGGGTGCGGGCACACAGCTGTAGAGCTCGAGAGAGCGAGTTGGGGTGCGGGTTGGGTTCCTGGTGAGGTCTGGAGCACGTCCATGTGCGTAGGAGCGACGGACACGGCCTCTGGCCATGGTGGCGAGGAGCTCAGGCGGCGGCGCGAATCGGTCGCCGGCGGAACGGTGGCCAGAGAGAGAAATAGAGCACGGGGAGAGAGAGGATAAGCAGAGGAGCTCAGAGTGCATCGAAAGGAGCCATTCGCGACCTCGGGGAGGCACTGGAGCGAGCGGAGCAATGAGGAGGATCTCCGGCGGCCGGCGATGGAAACGAAGACGGTGGCGTCGCTTCCGGCGTTCCGCGGGCGCGTGACTCGGTGGAGAGAGCAAGGGCATTGGGGCGAAGCTCGTGGGCACGTCGGAGAGGCGAGGGGAAAGCAGTGGCTGCAGTGGTGCTTGTCGACGGTGATGGCAGCGCTCAGGTGCGTGTGAGAGAGAGGACAGAGGAGGGGGAGGAGCGATAGGGAGTGAGCGAGAGGGACCAGGGGGTGCATGGCGACGCTGCAGGGATCGCGGAGCAAGCAGGGAGGCAGGAGGTGGCCGGGCGCGTGGCCGCGTGCGGCGAGCGCGTGCTCGGCGTTGTGACGCCCCGAGACCGATGTGCCAGGTGTCTTTCAGTTATTCGCTGTCGTTTCCATGTCATTTGCTTGCGTGTTGCATCTTGCCATGTCATCATGTGCATTGCATCATCATGTTTTCAAAACTTGCATTAGCCCGGGTTCTCCCAGTTCCGTCCGTTGTCCGTTCTGAGCCCAGACACACTTGCACGCGCCCGCGACACGTCCGAAATGTTATTTTATAAGTGGCCAGAAAATGTTATTGGAATGGGTTGAAAGTTGCCATGTGGTGTTTTTATGTTGTAGGTAGGTCGCCTGCCAAGTTTCATCGCATTCGGAGTTCGTTTGATAGCCCAATGGATAACTATAGCGACATTATAGTTGGTCTAACGTCGGACGTTTTCGGTCTCCGGAAACAGTCGCCGGGCCTCCCTCTCTTCTCTTCTCTCAGCTCGAGACCGTCTACACAGCTCACTACCTACCGCCAGGTCCAACCTAACCTCTCTCGTCAGCCCGCAGCCCCCCTCGCGCGCGTCCAAAACTTACCCGAACCCGACCCGGACAGTCGTCACCGTTGGATCCGGGTCATCCCCAAACATCTACAAAA
>NC_041384.1:538853048-538904059 GCF_002162155.2 Triticum dicoccoides | reverse complement strand
CTTGTCCCATCCCTCCGCCGCCGCTAGCCCACTGTCTCCTCCTCATGTTCCCCGCCGAGCCAATCACCTTCGTTCCTTATTTTCAAATCCACTCCACCAACCAACGAAGCCACCACCCACTCGTTTTGGACCGCTAGATCACAGATCCGACGGCCTAGGAGGCTCCCCAACGCCCCAACGTTCGTCCCTGCCTCCCGGCCGCAGCTCCCTCGCCCCCGCTCGATCTGGCTGCTGAGATCCCGAGCGCCTCGACCCCAAGCTCCATCACCCGCCGGTGGCCTCGATGGTACAGCAGCAACTGCCGCTAGACCGGATTCCCCCTCGCCTCTAACCTTTCTTCCTCGTGGCTCTCCCGCTCGTATCTCACATCTTCCTCTCCCTCTCTCTATTTTTTTGCTCACAGGAGACCTCCATGGCTGCTCCAGCTAGCTCCGTCGCTGTTGTTTCGTGCCGGGAATGAGTGGATCCGGTCTCCATCGCTGCGGATCCGCCTCCCCAGCCGTCCCGCGCCCTGGACCTCGCCGGAGCCGCGCTAGGCCACCGTTGTCGTCCTGCTCCAAGGCAAAGCGCGGCCCGCTCGATCCTCTGCTTCGTTGACCTGCTTCACCTCCCCTTGGGCCAGATCCGCGCCAAGGCCCAGCTCGCCACGATTCGTCTCCATGCGCAGCCCAGCGCCACGCCAAGCCCGCTGCCCCGCCGACCTGCTTCACCGCCTTGGGCCGAAGCCCATGGGGGAGCAGCCCCTCTAGCCCCTCTGCTCTATTGGGCCAGCCAGTTTCGGCCTGACTGTGTTTTTTTCTGTCCATGCATTTTGCCTATTATTCCAGAGAACGCCTGTTTTACAGAAAACCCCCTAAGTTTCATGCATATCCTAACTCACAAACCGTGCATCGCATGTAAATAATTTATATATGAAACTTGCTCAGAATTTTGTCTAGTTTAATAATATGTCACTTTCATCCATGTTTAAAATGTTTAAAATGATGTTTGGTTAAATTTACTCCTATGCCATGCTAAAATGCTTTAATTCATAACTAAATAACCGTAACTCCGAATTTAATAAACTTTATATGTAAATGGGGTGGAATTTTGCCTAGTTTAACATGGTCTACTTGTTTTGCATGTTTATTAACTCTAAAATCGCGTTTAGGGCAGAACCGCACCAAATCAAAAATATGCTATGGGGATTTATCGGAATTGCTGTTCGTTGCTTCCGGCCTCATTTAAACTTGACTAGATAGGTAGTTTTACTTTGCTTCACCCTCTTGCCATGTTAACAACATTTAATCTTGTTGGTTACCTAAACGAGAGAGAACTAAATAAGTCATGTGGTGTTTTCTTCAATATGCAACTCCGTTGCATATTGTGCTCCACTTAATTTGTAGGATTGTTTGTGCACTTTGCCATGCCATGCTTCTTTAAACAGGTCATGCATCATACTTGGTTGTGCATCATGCCATGATTTTGTGGTGGTTGTTTACTATGTTGTTTGCTTCTTTCCGATGTTGCTTCTTCGGGTTGGTTCCGGTAACGTCGCGTTTGTGAGGACCCGCTCGTCTACATCTGTTTGTCTTCTTCATGGACTCGTTCTTCTTCCTTGCGGGATTTCAGGCAAGATGATCATACCCTCGAAATCACTACTATCTTTGCTATGCTAGATTTGCTCACTCTTTTGCTATGACAATGCTATGATGCCTACCACTTGCTTTCAAGCCTCCCAAATTGCCATGTCAAGCCTCTAACCCACCTTGTCCTAGCAAACCGTTGATTGGCTATGTTACCGCTTTGCTCAGCCCCTCATATAGCATTGTTAGTTGCAGGTGAAGATTGAAGTTTTGTTCCTTGTTGGAACATGGAGATGTTTTTCCTGGTTGGAACATGTTTACTTGTTGGGATATCACAATATATCTTATTTAATTAATGCATCTATATACTTGGTAAAGGGTGGAAGGCTCGGCCTTATGCCTGGTGTTTTGTTCCACTCTTGCCGCCCTAGTTTCCGTCATATCGGTGTTATGTTCCCGGATTTTGCGTCCCTTACGCGGTTGGGCTATAATGGGAACCCCTTGATAGTTCGCCTTGAGTAAAACTCTTCCAGCAATGCCCAACATTAGTTTTACCATTCGCCACCCAGCCTTTTTCTTTTCCCTTGGGGGTCGCGCGCCCAAGGGTCATCATTATTTTACCCTCGAGGGCCAGTGCTCCTCTGAGTGTTGGTCCAACTTGTCAGCCGCCGGTGGCCACCAGGGGCAACTCTGGGCTGGCCTACCGGAAGTTTGGACGATCCGGTGTGCCCTGAGAAAGAGATATGTGCAGCTCCTATCAGGATTTGTCGGCACATTCGGGCGGTGTTGCTGGTTTAGTTTTACCCTGTCGAAATGTCTTGTTGTACCGGGATACCGAGTCTGATCAGAATGTCTCGGGAGGAGGTCTATTCCTTCGTTGACCATGAGAGCTTGTGATGGGCTAAGTTGGGACACCCCTGCAGGGATTTGAACTTTTGAAAGCCGTGCCCGCGGTTATGGGCAGATGGGAATTTGTTAATGTCCGGTTGTAGAAAACCTAAAGTTGACCTTAATTAAAATGAATCAACCGCGTGTGTTACCGTGATGGTCTCTTTCCAGCGGAGTCCAGGAAGTGAACACGGTGTTGGAGTTATGCTTGACGTAGGTTGTTTTAGGATCACTTCTTGATCATACTTGTATTGACCGTGCTTTGCCTTCTCTTCTCGCTCTCATTTGCGTATGTTAGCCACCATATATGCTAGTCGCTTGCTGCAGCTCCACCTCATACCTTTTACCTTACCCATAAGCTTAAATAGTCTTGATCGCGAGGGTGCGAGATTGCTGAGTCCCTGTGGCTCACAGATACTTCCAAAACCAGCTTGCAGGTGCCGATGAGTCCGTGCAGATGACGCAACCAAGCTCAGGAGGAGCTCGATGAAGACCTTGTCCTTTGTGTTGTTTCGTTCTAGTTGATTAGTAGTGGAGCCCAGTTGGGGTCGATCGGGGACCTTTGTCGCATTTGGGGTTCTTCTTTTATTTTGGTTCTGTAGTCGGACCTTGATTGTATTTGGATGATGTAATGCTTTATTCATGTATTGTGTGAAGTGGCGATTGTAAGCCAACTATGTATCTTTTTCCTTATGTATTACATGGGTTGTGTGAAGATTACCTCACTTGCGACATTGCTTTCAATGCGGTTAGGCCTCTAAGTCATGCTTCGACACGTGGGAGATATAGCTGCATCGAGGGCGTTACAGGCATCCTCCTGGCGCGGTGGAGAAGACGACTGGCAGGGCCAGCTGGCTGGGCCGGCCAGCTGGGCCGCCAGTGCCAGGCCTCAGGTAAGGCCCAGGTAAGCCTTTTCCCTTTTTTTTGCTTTCTTTTCTATTTCTGACATTTGTTTTTGACTTAAAAATAAATACCAGCACAAATATAAAAATGTTGAGATTCCTTGTGACCACTAGTTATAATATACCAGAGGCCCTCACCAAATTCCAACATTTTTGGAGCCTCTAAAATATTTATATTATTTTAAACAGCTCCAATTCAAATACATATGGGTTCATTCAAAAATCCAAAATGTCTACCAAAAATGTGCATCACCCCTAGTTGTTGTTTCCAACATTATCCAAAGACCATGAACATTTTTGAAAAGCATTTTAGGTTCATTGAAATTCCATTTTTAATTTGAACCTATTTGAATTTGTTTTGGTGCTAGGGTTTGAAACATCCCCATTTCAACTTCATTTGAAATTTAAACATGATGGACAAAGCAAGCCTAGGTCATACCAGAACTAGGGATGTGACAGAGAGTAGGATTCTTTTTACTCCTCAGTCCCTTCGTCGCTCTGGTGAGGCATCCTGACGTAGAGTTTTGACTATTCTCTCCTCAAATTTCACTAATTTTTTTAGGATCACATGGGTATCTTGGAATCGTTCCGATGGTTTTGTGACGAGAACATTTTTCTTGGTGCCTCCTGACATTTAGGGGTTGTGGCAGTGTCCCGGGGAGTTGAGCTCCGAGGTGTTGTCGTCACAATTTTATTGTTGCAATTCTGGAATACCTGAGTTTCGCCGACATCGAAAACCTCTTTTATGCAGTTGTTGGTGAGATAACCTCGACGCCACCCAGTACTAGGGCGGGAGTTCGGGAGTATTGCCATAACTTGTATAACAGATGCTTTTCGAAGGTTGAGGTAAATGATTTCTAAAGGTTTCTTGGTTATGTGTTGAAGGATGGATACAGCTGGATGTAGGATTTGCTAGTTTTGGGTGAGATATTATGCTTCCCCTGTATCCCCAACACCTGATTGCATAAACGGAAAGTTTCGGGAGTTTATAAGTGGGAATTCAAGTAGCTCTTAGGATATCTTTTCGACAGATGCATGATATGAGATTGGGGTTCGACGTCTAGTGGTTCGCCTATCCACGGTTGGTTTTACAGTTTTCTCGTTGTGTCTTAAAGAGTCCTTGGCTATGCTGACTCGGGGACACTTCATATGTCATGTACACTGCCTTGTACATGATTGAACTGTACGATCGAGCCCGTGTGGGCCCCACCACGAAAACTTCGGATGAAATCTCTATCATATGTTTGTTCCGGCTTATTTTGCAAGCCAATCCTTTGTTTTGTTTTGAGTTGTGGTATTCGAGTTGCTTTAATGTCAAGTGTTGATTCCACACATTTCCTAAGCGGTGTTCTCATATATCTATGTGAAGGCTAATCCTTCTTGATCATCGAGTTTGTCATGTTAATTCTTTTTCAACCGGTGTGTTTCTCTTCAACATTTGCAAGATCCAATCTCAGTTTTTCTCAACATTATTTGCTTCATCCATCCCAAGTTGCCTTTGTTTTCTCCCACCCTCCCACCCTTTTTCTTTAAGGACTCAGATTTCTTATTCAAGTATCCTTTTATTGATGAGAAGTCTCTCCATTCTTTTCTGTCAATGCTCTTACCCAGTGGTTCTCATGAAGATGCTCTACTACTTCATCATTCTTCGTTTTTTTCTTCTCCGGTGGATTAAGTTCAAGATTTGTTGATCATATCCCTTTTCCTCGTTTCAAATGCTTTCTCATGCCGGTGCACCTCTTAATCATCCACTCCTCGCTATTCATTTGTTTCGGAGTGCTGAAGATATCTTGTAGATTCAAGTTTCCATTCTCAATTCGTTCAAGCTTTTGCGAGGATGTTACCTCATTCAAGCCATTTATTTCAACCGGTGCAATCTCTCTTTTAAATTGTTCAATGGTGTATCTTTTGAGTGGGCCCTAACCCACAGGTTTTTCCCCAGGATCTTACCTGACCCTTCTTCTCTTTTTCCGGAGTTATTTTCAATTCTTTTCCAAGTTTGACGTAAGAATGAGCTATCATCAGTCATATGTACTTCTCCAATATCACTTTCAAATTCTTTTCATCGTTGGCTCAACCTATTCGATCTGATTCTTCCGGAGTGTCTCAACAATTCATGGTGGTGCTTCGCGTCGTCATTCTCGGATTTTGAAGACCGAAGAAGAGTTTCTCTTAAATCTTGCTCCATTCTCTTCAAGATTCATGGGTCTAGCTTGACGCCATCCTCTCATAATTGGTTTTAGTTGTGAGAATTCTTTTCACTCATCCGGAGCTATTTAGGAGTCTTTTTAGTTTGATTCTCCGCAGCCCATCATCTCAGATTTATTCATTCCAGCTTTCAGCTCGCATTCTCCAAATCATACCGGTGCATCATTCAAGTATTTCTCTAATCAGCTCGTGATCTCTTCGTTCTCATATATTTATATTACCTCAAGTATCTTCATTCATTCTCCAATTCTTCCCGGTGAATTGTGCCTTTGCTACTTTCATTTCAACTCTTACGGTGGTTCGTTCAAGATTTCTATTCCTTCATTATCATATCAATTTATTTGTTGGTTAAATCTTACCGGTGGTCCATTGAGTTTATGCTATATCTTTCTTAATCCTTTCTACGAGAATAAGTAGCATGTCAAATAAGCATAATGTAATTCTTATTCTTGTTCCATCCAAGTGATTAATTTCTTATTCCGGAGGTTCATCAAAATTCTTGATTTCATTTGTTCATCTTTCTTTTCCGGAGTTCCAAGCCTTTCCGCATTGTCTCATCGCGAAGCTCCTTCTAAATCATCGCAAGGCTTCACCTTGTGTTTTCAATTTCCCCTTCCTTTCGTTTGATCATCCTTTTGTTACCGGAGTTCTTCATGGAGGCTCTACATGATGGTTCATCAAGGATTTAGTTCCTTCTCGAAGTGTTCATTGAGATTCTTTTCAGAGGAGCCCAAGCATTCTTCATCTTGCAATCCGGAGTGCAATTCTTTCTTCCGTATCATTGGAGGTGGTATTATGTCATTCTTGATAATTTGAGTTCATGTTTCATGATTCACATGCTGTTAAGAATGAGGTATTTAAACCCATCAATCTCTTCATTGGAGTTATCTTGTGTCATGTTACACCTAAAGCTTTCCCTAAGGATTGTTGCTATTTATTGTGTTTATAAATGACCCAAGTTCTTCTTTTATCCTCCCGGTGAAATAAGTTTCTCGTTTGCTTGTTGATATCAATCCAATCTATTATTTTTCGTTAGTGGCAGGTTTTCACCTCATAGTTTTGAAATGTTCTCCATAAGCCCACTACAACCTTGTTCTTTTCGTTGTTGGTTTTCCAACAACTCCGTTTGACCTTTCTCCTAAAGATGCTTTCAAGCTCATTCGAGATAGAAGATATTGTTTTCTCCTCCATTCATTCCATTCAACCCTCTCATTTCTTCCGGAGGCTTTGTGATGTTGCTCTTTTCTCTCATCATCTCGAATGGTGAGGATCATGTTCTTTTCATGCTTATCCATTTAACCGGAGTATTGTGTCCTCTGCTCAAGTTCTTTTCATCTTATCAAGTCTTGCATCTCTTTTCAACCGGAGTGCTGCCCGAATTTGTTCTTCCTTGTTCCTATTTTCTAACGGAGTGTTTTCAACTTTGTTCATCTTCGTTGTATTCTTTTCTCGAAATGGCTTAACCTTTTCATGGTTCTTTGGTTTCACTCATTGGTCAAAGAAGCAACTTTGTTTTTCCGCTTGTCTTCCTCTTCCGTTTTCCCCTCCGGTGCCATTATAGATCTCGGGACGAGATCCTCTCGTAGTGGTGGAGTGTTATAACGCCCCAAGATCGGAGGTTCAGTTGCCTTCCGTGGTTGCCGGGTTTCGTTGTGTGTTTTGTTTCATCTGTTGCATTCATCTTTGCATCATGTGCATTACATCATGTCATCATGCCATCATATCATTATTTTTTTGCAACTCAACTAAGTAAAATGTATGGATCTTCGATCCATTTAAATTGAGGGAACTCAAATGGTGGTTTCTCTTAAAACATACCCTCCCGATATTTAGGGAGCTATATTAAATACTCCATTTTCGGAATCACCCATAACACACTTGCAATAATCACATGCCTTTTCTCGCTTCAAGTTTGGTCCCCAAACTTTGCTTTTATCCTTTCTCCATTTTCCGGAGCTCCACCAAAAATCCGAACATTTTTGGACCTTCCTAACCCTCACTTCCTATTCAAACCATTTGATTTTAAATCAAATGAGTTTGAATTTAAAACTTTCAAAAATGCCCACTCCATTTTTCTTGGAACATGCGCATTTTTGCGAGTCCATGAAAATTATCCCCTTGCCCAGATTCCATCCCTAACTTCTCTTTCTTTTCTTTCTCTTTTTCTGTTTTGTTTTTAAATGGAAAAAGAGAATTTACAGAAAGAGAGAGAGGGAGAGAAAACCTGCAGCCTAGTCGGCCTCAGAGCCCAGCCAGGCAGGCCCATCTGCGCCTAGGCGCCTCCCTCTCCACTGGGCCTCCCTAGGCCAACTCCCACGCCGGCCCACCTACCCTCCTAACCCTAGGCCCGAGCGAACCTCCATCCCGATCGATCCCCTCCTCTCCTGCGTTTCCTCCTCGCGCCGCCAGAGCGCCACCTCCTCGATCCCCATCTTCCCCCTTCGTCTTGCTCCCCCTCAGCGCCATCTCTCGCTCGATCTCTACTCCCTCCTTTCGCTCTCTCCCTCAAGCAACGCACGTCGCCGCCGTGTTCCTGCTTCAAGCAGGCAGAGGGTCGATCCACCACCACCGCTCGCCTCTGCCGTGGACCTCCCCAGCGAGGCCCATCTGCGTCATCCGCCCCGGCCTCCTGCACTCGTGCCGGACCTCGACGCACCGCTGTCATCATGCACCTCCAATTGCCGTTGCTTTTGACGCCAAGTCCAACGGCCACTGAACAGGGAAAAACGCCAAGTACCACGACAGACCGCCAAGTACCCCTTCGAATCCATCAAGACCGTCAAGTGAACGACTACCTTCGCTCCAAGATCCGAATGGCCACGACGACATGAACATCTGTGGAACATTTACGATTACACGATGAACCGGCAAGGCCGGCTACTGTCACATCCCTAGTTCTGGTATGAGCTAGGCTTGCTTTGTGCATCATGTTTAAGTTTCAAATGAATTTGAAATTGGGAATGTTTCAAACCCTAGCACCAAAGCAAATTCAAATAGGTTCAATTTAAAAATGGAATTTCAATAAACCCAAAATGCTCTTAAAAAATGTTCATGGTGGCCCAGCCCACTGGCCTCTGCCAGTCACCACCTACCTCTCGCCAAGAGGACAGCGCGCGCGTGGCCGCCGTGCGCGAGCACGTGCCCCGCCACCTCCTGCTTCCCGCCGCTGCCTCGACGCCCAGGACGACGCCACGCACCCTGGACCTCACTCACTCTCTCCCGTGCTCCTCCCTACCTCTGTTTTCTCTTCCCCGCAGCACCACCGAGCACAGCCGACGCCACCGCTCGCCGTTGCCACGGCCACTGCCTCCCCCTCGCCCCCTGGACATGCCCAGAAGCTCTGTCGTGTCTCCCTCAACGTCCACGCCGAGCCAGGCTTCGCCGGAGGCCCTGCAACACCGTCCCCGATGTCTTCTTCAACTTCGGTGCCCGGAGATCCTCGCCGTCGATTTGCTGCCCACCGGCCGTCCCCGCGCCTGCCGAGCCCTCCGTTAGCCTCTTTGTGAGCTCCACCGCTTTTCCCCAACTCCCCGAGCTCGTTCCTCTCCTCTAGCCACCTCTGCCACCGAAGCCGAGAGCTCCGTGCCGCCGGCCATGGCGCCGCCATGGCCAGGGCCACCGCAGCTCGCAACCAAGCTCGCGTTGCACTTAGTGCACTCCGACGAGTCGAGCGGACCTGCTCGCAGCTCCTGCCGTGCCCCGCAATACCCCGCGCGCACCTGGCCGAACTCCGGCCGCCGCGCTCGTCGTCGCCGGCGCCACTCCGGCCACTCCCCGGCCGCGCCACCACCACGGTTGGATGCGGACGAGCGTCCGCACCCCGTAGCTGCGCTCCGCGCGCCAAATGGCGCCCTGTAGGCAAAACCCGCAGCGCACCGCCGCGTCTGGCCTCGCCGGCGTCGAGCCGCCGGCAGTTTTGCCCAGTTGACCAGGGGATTTGACCTCCCCTGGGTCTATGACATGCGGGCCCCGCACGGTTAATTAGTCTAGTTTAGATTTAAAACTAATTAGTTTAACCTAGGTTAGTGCTAATTAAACTAGGTTAGTTTAGTTAGACACTGACCAGTGGGTCCCACTGGTCAGGTTTGACCTGGACAGCGCCTGTTGACTTGCTGACATCACACCAACGTCATGCTGACGCAATAAGTCATTTCTGGATTTAGTTTAAATTAGAATAATTAGGAAAATCCAGAAAATGTTATAAACTTCTAAAATTCATAGAAATTCAACCATAGGTTAGATGAAATAATTCATATATGAAAAATTATCAGAAAAATGCAAGGAATCCATTTATGCCAGTTACATGCATGAAAAACCAACTTATACGTGTTGTATAAGTGAAAACATAATATGGGCATTTTAAATGCTTCATTTTGAATTGCATTTGAATCTTTCATTCAAATGGGCTTCAACCAACTTGGTAGCATCTTGCATTAGCCCAAACACTAGCATTTGCACATGTCATGTTCATGCATCATATTGTTGCATTTGTTTGTGTATTGATCCGACACCGTTTCTTCTCGATAGGTTCCACTCCGGAAGGTGTTCCCGAGTACCTGTCAGAGGAGCAGTGCCCCTTCGTCGTCTATTAGGCAAGCAACCCCCCTTGAGCATTTCGATAAATCCCACTCTCTCACTCCTGCTCATTACACTGCATTAGGACAACAACGATTCAACTGCTACTTTCTGCTGCGGTAGTTGAACCCATTCCTCTGCATGACCTGTCATTGCCACAGTAAATAGTTGAAACCCACTAGCATGAGTAGGAGTTGCTTGAGCCTTGATGTGCCTACTCATCCATGCTTGTTTTCTTTATGCCAGCTATGCTTAGAGTTGTGTCAGGTCTGATTCATCGGGAATGAATCGGAGTGGTGAACATGTCCTACCGATAAAGGCTAAGTGTGTGAACACGTTTTGGTAAAGGTAGCGATGAGAGGCCATGTAGGAGTACATGGTGGGTTGTCTCATTGGAACCGTCCCTAAGCACTGAGTTCTGTGTATGTTATCCAAGCCCAGTACTACCCCACATTGGGTTCCAATTATCCGGCCCCTCTCGGCTTATTAATCCACTTGATCTCTGTCCAGGAGTTGGAACTAGTTTCTGGTGTTTGTTGGTAGTGCTACTTGTCTACCAGGTGGTGTCCGACGGGACAGGCTTGGGACAGACTAGGCACCGGGGCACGGTGTACCAAGTGGCACCTGAATGGTGGGCTTGGGAACCCTGCACACATCGTTTGGGGCCGTACTGGAGACTTCGGCTGGAACTCCTTGCAGATGGAACTTGAATAGGCGATAAACCTGGACGAGAGACTTGTGTGGTTAGTCAGGTCGTGGCCGACACCCTTGCCCGATTTCCGCTTGAAGGTTGCCGAGGTACATGACGTGTACAGGGCGATAAGTGGCGAGAGCGTGTGTGAAGAAGTACACCCCTGCGGGGTTAACATTATCTATTCGAATAGCCGTTTTCCTCGGATATGGAAACTTGGAGGACTTATGTAGTACATAGACAACTTGAAGTGGATACTCTAAAATCCGCAAGATAAGCATGAGTGCTATGGATGGCCTTCTCGTAGGGAGACGGGAACAGATCCATAGTGGAGTATTGATATGGTGAATATGTGTACTCGTGTGCGTATCCTCACCTCAAAGAAGTTTCTGATACTCATAGTATAGGTTAGCCACTGAGTCAAAGCTGGCTTGCTGCTGTTAAGACTCCACCACCCCCTTTGTTGATAATGTTGCATATGTAGATAGTTCTGATGTAAGTCTTGCTGAGTACCTTCGTACTCACGTTTGCTTATTTATGTTTTGCAGTTGGTTACACTAGTGACTTCGACGAGTAGCTTGTATCCCAGCTACGATCTTGTACCCTTGGGGGGGTCGTGTTTAGTCAGGCTTATTAGTCTTTTCCTTTTGTAGTTGTCTGTACTCAGACATGTAATGCTTCCGTTGCTTGTATGCTCTGAATGATGGGTCATGAGACCCCTGTTTGTATTGAATGCTATGTGGCTCTTCTGGGCCTTTATATATATATATATATGAGTTTGAGTTATGTTGTGATGCCATGTTGTACAACACATACTTGCATGTTATGCGTACGTGTAACGTGTATTGCTATGTGTGGGATCCGACAATCTAGTTGTTTACCCTTGGTAGCCTCTCTTATGGGGAAATGTAGTCTAGTGCTTCCACTGAGCCTTGGTAGTCCACTACAACCTGGTTTACCGGAGTCCTGCTAGCCTAACACTACTGCTCCGGAACACTTAGACTAGCCGGCATATGAGTCACTTCGTTCCTGTGTCTGTTCCTTCGGGGAAATGTCACGCGGAGACATCCGGAGTCCTGTTAGCCCAGTTGCTACAGCCCGGATTCATACATTGTTGACTGACATGCTCGAGATTGATTCATGTATGCCTGTCCCTATAAGTTAGTGCCACTTTGGGTTCACGACTAGTCATGTCGGCCCGGTTTCTCTGTCATATGGATGCTAGCGACACTATCATATACGTGAGCCAAAAGGCGCAAATGGTCCCGGGCCAGGTAAGGTGGCACCCGTGGGAATATCGTGCGTGAGGCCGCAAAGTGATATGATGTGTTACATGCTAGATCGGTGTGACTTAGGATCGGGGTCCCAACAACGTTGTTATCAGAGCCTCACTGACTGTAGGATTACCAAGCCAAACTGGTCGAAGTTGAGTCTAGAAATGCTTTAGTTATATAAGGGAATTGATTGTGGAAGGGAACCTAAGGCTCTTTTTACTCCTTTACCACATGTCATTCCTTCTGAGTCAGCCTCTTATTTTCTATGAGGGTTAAGTCCTAGGCTTCTCCTCTATCTCTCAGGATGACGTGTTACTAAACCGTAAAGTCTTAGGATTGTTGGGTTGTGTCTCCGTACAGTTCTACTACTTCCGTGTGTCATCAGTTTGACACAGAACCTTGATATTATGATGCTGATTGATTATGCTATTCCTTTGATGAATGTCTCAAAATCCTTTTGAGCATTTATAGCCGTTATGCTGCCGGAATTGTCCTAGGATTTCAAGAGTTTCCAATGCTTTTGCATTACATTCCGTATCCTTATGTCGATGCTAATGCCATCCTTGTTTCCTTGGTTTCTGTGCCAGGATGTCGTCTGCTAACCGAGGTTCAGTTGCTCATAGCAAGAACCACTAAGATGGTAGGGACGAGGATCCTCCTGACCAGCCTTTGATGGCAGAATTCTTGTTAGCATCCGAGAGGAACAAGCGTGAGACTAACCGCTTGCTGTCACAAATTGAGCAGAACACCACACATCAGCATAAGAAGTTGGTTTCCATCACCGACTTCATTGGTCTGAAACCACCCACCTTCCATCATTCCATTGAGCCACTCGATGCAGATGACTGGCTCCGAAGCATCACTCTTAAGCTATGTTCTGCGAACGTAGCTGAAGGTGACAAGGTCACCTATGCTACCTATCACCTGGAAGGTCCTGCTAGTATTTGGTGGCAGAGCTATGAGGCTATGCTTCCAGCTGGCCAGATTCCTACCAGGAGGGATTTCACCGAGGCTTTTCGTGAGCACCACATTCCTCAGGCTCTCATTGAACGCAAGAGGGAGGAGTTCTGTAGTTTTACCCAGGGTAAGCTACCTGTTGATGTTTACAGTAGAGAGTTTGGAAACCTCGTCTGCTATGCTACAGAAGAAGTGTCCACGGACGCCAAGAAGCAGGCTAGGTTCCAGAAGGGTCTCAACCCTAAGTTGTGTCATGATCTTCACCTGCATCATTGTGATACTTTCCAGGCTCTTGTGAACAAGGCCATTAATGCAGAGACATCTCAGCTCACTTACGAGAAGTCTCGTAAGCACAACCGTGATCTGGGTTCTTCCTCCCGCTCTGGCTCTCAAAAGCGACGGATTTGGATTCCGAACTCAGCTCTTCCACCTGGATATGCACCGAGGCCATCCGATGTGGCGCCTCACCCAACTCAGCAACGTGCTCCACCCAGGCCTATTAGTGGACCACTTGCCAATGTAGGACCACGTCCTACCTCAGGAACTTGCTTCACCTGCGGAGAACCAGGACACCATGCACGTGACTGCCCTCAGTCCAGTTATACTCCACCCCATTCTGAGAGGTCTGTTGGCCGTGAAAAGCCATCAGGCAAGATGATCAGTACCAAGTCAGCCACCACTGAACGAGCATGTGTGCACCACGTCTCAGCTACAGAAGCTCAAGATGATCCCGACGTCGTATTGGGAACGCTTCTTGTCAATTGTCACCCAGCTTCAGTTCCGTTTGATACTGGAGCATCTCACTCCTTCATATCCAAAGGTTATGCTCGGTTGCACGACATGTCATTTTGTGATATGCCAACTCCACCAATAATCCAGACTCCTGGTTCCAAATGGCAAACCTCCAAGGTAAGCCATGGTAATGAAATCCTTGTTGACAGACTGGTATTCCTTGCTTCTTTGATATCTCTCAAGTCTTCAGATATTAACATCATCTTGGGCATGGACTGGATGACAGCTCATCATTCCAAGATCGATTGTTACACTAGATCTGTTCAACTTACATATCCATCTGGCAAAATAGTCACTGTCTCCACTAGAGTTGCAAGGCGTCATCTCTATTCTCTTAATGCCAGCCCTCTTCCAGACCTTGAAGATATTCCGGTAGTCCGTGACTTCCCGGATGTCTTTCCAGAAGAACTGCCAGGTGTCCCACCTGACAGAGATGTAGAGTTTGTCATAGAACTTATCCCAGGAACTGTTCCAATCTCTAGGATACCATACAAGATGGCACCTTTGGAGTTAGCCGAGCTTAAGAAACAACTCGATGAGTCCTTGCAAAAGGGCTTCATCCGTCCCAGTTCTTCTCCTTGGGCTTGTCCTATCCTCTTCGTCAAGAAGAAGGATGGTACGAATCGGATGGTTGTAGATTATCGTCCCGTTAATTTGGTCACGATAAAGAACAAGTATCCGCTCCCCAGGATCAATGACTTGTATGATCAGCTCGCTGGATCCTCAGTCTTTTCCAAGATGGATTTGAGGTTATGCTACCACCAAATCAAAATCAGAAATGGGGACATCCCCAAAACGGCCTTTGTCACTTGTTATGGTCAATACGAGTACACCGTGATGTCTTCCGGCCTAACCAATGCTCCAGCTACTTTCTCACGCTTGATGAACTCGATCTTTATGGAGTACTTAGATAAGTTCGTCGTGGTTTACCTCGATGATATTCTTATTTACTCGAAGAACGAGGAAGAGCATGCCGAACATCTTAGACTTGTGTTTGAAAAACTCAGAGAGCACCGCCTTTATGCCAAGTTCTCCAAGTGTGAATTTTGGTTGCCAGAAGTGACCTATCTGGGCCACGTGATCTCTGGTAAGGGCATTGCTGTCAATCCCAAGAGAGTTAAAGCCGTTCTCGATTGGACTCCACCCGAAACGGTCAAACAAGTTAGGAGTTTCCTTTGCCTAGCCAGTTATTGTCGCCTCTTTGTTGAAAACTTCTCCAAAGTGGCCAAACCCCTCACGGAACTTCTCAAGAAAGACAAAAGGTTTGAGTGGACCCCACAGTGTGAGCACAGTTTTCAGGAACTGAAAAGACGCCTGACTTCTGTGCCTATACTCGTGCCACCGGATTTCACTAAAGACTTTGTAATCTATTGCGACGCTTCACGTCAAGGACTAGGTTGCATTCTTATGCAGGATCGTCATGTGATTGCCTATGCATCTCGACAGTTGCATCCACATGAGGAAAATTATCCTACACATGATCTAGAGCTTGCAGCCGTAGTCTATGCACTTAAGACTTGGAGACATTACCTTCTTGGTAACCGTTGCGAAATCTACACTGACCATCAGAGTCTCAAGTATATCTTCACCCAACCGGATCTGAATCTCAGACAGAGACGTTGGTTGGAGTTGATCTCGGATTACAACTTAGGAATCACCTACACCCCAGGCAAAGCCAATGTCATGGCTGATGCTTTAAGTCGTAAATCCTATTGCAACAACCTGATGTTGCAACAATGTCAACCACCCCTCCATGAGGAATTCTGTAAGCTTAACCTTCACATAGCTCCTCATGGTTCCCTTTCTACCTTGGTGGCGAAACCTACCCTTACGGATCAGATCATAGAGGCTCAGAAGCATGATACGGAAATCTCCCGGATCAAGAAAAATATTCCCAAGGGAGTTGCTGGTTGTTTCTCTATGGATGAACGAGGTGTTGTTTACTTTGGAAACCGTTTGGTGGTTCCCAAATGCCAACAGATGCAGCAACTGATCCTTAAGGAGGCCCATGAATCTCCTCTCACGATTCATCCCGGTAGTACAAAGATGTATCAGGACCTACGCCAGAGGTTCTGGTGGACTAGGATGAAGAGAGAAATCGCTCAGTATATTGCCAACTGTGACGTTTGTTGTCGCGTTAAGGCAGAGCATCAAAGACCTGCTGGCACCCTTCAACCTTTAGCTATTCCCGAGTGGAAATGGGACAAAGTTGGTATGGACTTCATCATCGGCTTTCCCAGGACCAAGAAAGGAAATAATGCTATCTTCGTAGTCATTGATCGTCTCTCCAAAGTGGCTCACTTCCTACCTGTTCGAGAGAGTATCACTGCTAGTCAGCTCGCTGACTTATATATCTCCCGAATAGTGTCACTCCATGGTGTTCCACTAGAGATCAATTTGGACTGTGGCAGTCTTTTCACCTCTCATTTCTGGGAAAGTTTCTAGAATGCCATGGGAACCCATCTTTCTTTCAGTACCGCTTTCCACCCTCAGTCAAGTGGTCAGGTGGAAAGGGTCAACCAAATTCTCGAAGACATGCCTAGAGCTTGTGTTATCTCATTCGGTATGGATTGGGAGAAGTGTCTTCCTTTCACCGAGTTTGCTTATAACAATAGCTATCAATCCAGTCTTAGGAAAGCACCCTTCGAGATTCTGTATGGACGAAGATGTCGAACACCTTTGAACTGGTCAGAAACCGATGAAAGACAATTCTTTGGGCCGGATATGATTCAGGAAGCAGAAGACCAAGTTCGCATTATTCTTGAGAATTTGAAAACAGCCCAATCTCATCAAAAGAGCCAGTATGACCGTCATCATAAGGAAGTGGCTTATGAAGTTGGCGACAAGGCTTACCTTCGGGTTACTCCTTTGAAGGGTACCCATCGTTTCCGTATCAAAGGCAAGTTGGCTCCTTGTTACATTGGTCCTTTTCACATTCTCGCTAAACGAGGAGAGGTTGCCTACTAGTTGGAACTACCCCCATATCTTTCTCGAGTTCATGATGTCTTCCACGTCTCTCAACTCAGGCGTTGCTTCTCGGATCCCATCTGCGGAGTGGACCACGAAACGCTTGATCTCCAAGATAACCTCACTTATCGAGAGTACCCCGTTCGCATTCTGGATCAAGCAGAGCGTGTCACTCGATGTCATAACATCAAGTTTATCAAGGTTCAATGGTCTCATCACTCCGAGAGAGAAGCTACTTGGGAGCGAGAAGATCGTCTTCGACTTGAGTACCCCACTTTCTTTCCGCCGACTCCTGAATCTCAGGACGAGATCCTTTCGAGTGGGGGCGAGTTGTCACATCCCTAGTTCTGGTATGAGCTAGGCTTGCTTTGTGCATCATGTTTATGTTTCAAATGAATTTGAAATGGGGAATGTTTCAAACCCTAGCACCAAAGCAAATTCAAATAGGTTCAATTTAAAAATGGAATTTCAATAAACCCAAAATGCTCTTCAAAAATGTTCATGGTCTTTGGAAAATGTTGCAAGCAACAACCAGAGGTGATGCACATTATTGCTAAACATTTTGGATTTTTGAATGAACCCATATGTATTTGAATTGGAGCTGTTTAAATAATATAAATATTTTAATGGCTCCAAAAATGTTGGATATTGGTGAGGGCCTCTGGTATATTATAACTAGTGGTCACAAGGAATCCCAACATTTTTGGAATTGTGCTAGCATTTATTTTAAGTCAAAACAAATATCAGAAATAGAAAAGAAAACAAAAAAGGAAAACTTACCTGACTTACCTGGCGCCCCACCATGGCCCAGCAGAGGCCTAGCCCACTGGCCTCTGCCAGTCACCACCTACCTCCCGCCAAGAGGACAGCGCGCGCGCGGCCGCCGCGCGCAAGCACGCGCCCTGCCACCTCCTGCTTCACGCCGCTGCCTCAACGCCCAGGACGACGCCACGCACCCTGGACCTCACTCACTCTCTCCCGTGCTCCTCCCCTCTTCTGTTTTCTCTTCCCCGCAGCACCACCTAGCGCAATCGACGCCACCGCTCGCCGTTGCCGCGGCCACTGCCTCCCCCTCGCCCCCTGGACATGCCCAGAAGCTCTTTCATGTCTCCCTCAACGTCCACGCCGAGCCAGGCTTCGCCGGAGGCCCTGCAACGCCGTCCCCGATGTCTTCTTCAACTTCGGTGCCCGGAGACCCTCGCTGTCGATTTGCTGCCCACCGGCCGTCCCCGCGCCTGCCGAGCCCTCCGTTAGCCTTTCTGTGAGCTCCGCCGCTTTTTCCCCTCCTCCCCGAGCTTGTTCCTCTCCTCTAGCCGCCTCTGCCACCGGAGCCGAGAGCTCCGTGCCGCCGGCCATGGCGCTGCTGTGGCCAGGGCCACCGCAGCTCGCAACCGAGCTTGCCGTTGCACTCAGTGCACTCCGGCGAGTCGAGCGGACCTGCTCGCAGCTCCTGCCGTGCCCTGCAATACCCCGCGCGCACCTGGCCGAACTCCGACCGCCGCACTCGTCGTCGCCGGCGCCACTCCGGCCCCTCCCCGGCCGCGCCACCACCACGGTTGGATGCGGACGAGCGTCCGCACCCCGTAGCTGCGCTCCGCGCGCCAAATGGCGCTCTGTAGGCAAAACCCGCAGCGCACCGCCGCGTCTGGCCTCACCGGTGTCGAGCCGCCGGCAGTTTTGCCAAATTGACCAGGGGATTTGACCTCCCCTGGGTCTATGACATGCGGGCCCTGCCCGGTTAATTAGTCTAGTTTAGGTTTAAAACTAATTAGTTTAACCTAGGTTAGTGCTAATTAAACTAGGTTAGTTTAGTTAGTCACTGACCAGTGGGTCCCACTGGTCAGGTTTGACCTCGACCGCGCCTATTGACTTGCTGACATCACACCGACGTCATGGTAATGCAATAAGTCATTTCTGGATTTTGTTTAAATTAGAATAATTAGGAAAATCCAGAAAATGTTATAAACTTCTAAAATTCATAAAAATTCAACCGTAGCTCAGAATGAAATAATTTATATATGAAAAATTATTGTAAAAATGCAAGGAATCCATTTATGCCAGTTACATGCATGAAAAACCAACTTATACATGTTTTATAAGTGAAAACATAAATGGGCATTTTAAATGCTTCATTTTGAATTGCATTTGAATCTTTGATTCAAATGGGCTTCAAGCAACTTGGTAGCATCTTGCATTAGCCCAAACACTAGCATTTGCACATGTCATGTTCATGCATCATATTGTTGCATTTGTTTGTGTATTGATTGCCGGCACCGTTTCTTCTCGATAGGTTCCACTCCGGAAGGTGTTCCCGAGTACCTGTCAGAGGAGCAGTGCCCCTTCATCGTCTATCAGGCAAGCAACCCCCCTTGAGCATTTTGATAAATCCCACTCTCTCGCTCCTGCTCCTTACACTGCATTAGGACAACAACGATTCAACTGCTACTTTCTACTGCGGTAGTTGAACCCATTCCTCTGCATGACCTGTCATTGCCACAGTAAATAGTTGAAACCCACTAGCATGAGTAGGAGTTGTTTGAGCCTTGATGTGCCTACTCATCCATGCTTGTTTTCTTTATGCCAGCTATGCTTAGAGTTGTGTCAGGTCTGATTCATCGGGAATGAATCGGAGTGGTGAACATGTCCTACCGATAAAGGCTAAGTGTGTGAACACGTTTTGGTAAAGGTAGCGATGAGAGGCCATGTAGGAGTACATGGTGGGTTGTCTCATTGGAACCGTCCCTAAGCACTGAGTTCTGTGTATGTTATCCAAGTCCAGTTACTACCACACATTGGGTTCCGGTTATCCGGCCCCTCTCGGCTTATTAATCCACTTGATCTTTATCCAGGAGTTGCAACTAGTTTCTGGCGTTTGTAGGTAGTGCTACTTGTCTACCAGGTGGTGTCCAACGGGACGGGCTTGGGACAGACTAGGCACCGTGGCACGGTGTACCAAGTGGCACCCGGATGGTGGGCTTGGGAACCCTGCACACATTGTTTGGGGCCACTTTGGGTTCACGACTAGTCATGTCGGCCTGGGTTCTCTGTCATATGGATGCTAGCGACACTATCATATACGTGAGCCAAAAGGCGCAAACGGTCCCGGGCCAGGTAAGGTGGCACCCGTGGGAATACCGTGCGTGAGGCCGCAAAGTGATATGTGTTGGGGAACGTTGCAAAAAACAAAAAATTTCCTACGGTTTCACCAAGATCCATCTAGGAGTTCATCTAGCAACGAGTGATCGGATTGCATCTACATACCTTTGTAGATCACGCGTGGAAGCGTTTAAAGAACGGGGATGAGGAAGGCGCACTCGACGTGATCCAAATCACCGGAGATCCTAGCGCCGAACGGACGGCACCTCCGTGTTCAACACACGTATGGTCAGCGTCACGTCTCCTCCTTCTTGATCCAGCAAGGGAAGGAGAGGTTGAGGAAGATGGCACCAGCAGCAGCACGACGGCGTGGTGGTGGTGGAGCTGCAGTACTCCGTCAGGGCTTCGCCAAGCTCTACGGAGGAGGAGGAGGTGTTGGAGAGGGAGAGGGAGGAGCCAGGGCTTGGGTGTGGCTGCCCTCCCACCCCCCACTATATATACGGCCAAGGGAGAGGGGGGGCGCAGCCTTGGCCCTTCCTCCAAGGAAGGGTGCGGCCAGGAAGGAGTCCATCCTCCCCAAGGCACCTAGGAGGTGCCTTCCCCTTTTAGGACTCTTCCTTTCCCTTATCTCTTGGCGCATGGGACTCTTGGGGCTGGTGCCCTTGGCCCATATAGGCCAAGGCGCACACCCCTACAGCCCATGTGGCCCCCCGGGGCAGGTGGACCCCCTTGGTGGACCCCCGGACCCCTTTCGGCACTCCCGGTACAATACCGATAATGCGTGAAACTTTTCCGGCGACCAAAACAAGACTTCCCATATATAATTATTTACCTCCGGACCATTCCGGAACTCCTCGTGACGTCCGGGATCTCATCCGGGACTCCGAACAACATTCGGGTTACTGCATATACATATCCCTACAACCCTAGCGTCACCGAACCTTAAGTGTGTAGACCCTACGGGTTCGGGAGACATGTAGACATGACCGAGATCGCTCTCCGGTCAATAACCAACAGCGGGATCTGGATACCCATGTTGGCTCCCACATGCTCCTCGATGATCTCATCGGATGAACCACGATGTCGAGGATTCAAGCAACCCCGTATACAATTCCCTTTGTCAATCGGTATGTTACTTGCCCGAGATTCGATCGTCAGTATCCCAATACCTCGTTCAATCTCGGTACCGGCAAGTCACTTTACTCGTACTGTAATGCATGATCCCGTGACCATACACTTGGTCACTTTGAGCTCATATTGATGATGCATTACCGAGTGGGCCCAGTGATACCTCTCCGTCATACGGAGTGACAAATCCCAGTCTCGATCCGTGTCAACCCAACAGACACTTTCGGAGATACCCGTAGTATACCTTTATAGTCACCCAGTTATGTTGTGACGTTTGGTACACCCAAAGCACTCCTACGGTATCCGGGAGTTACACGATCTCATGGTCTAAGGAAAGGATACTTGACATTGGAAAAACTCTAGCAAACGAACTATACGATCTTATGCTATGTTTAGGATTGGGTCTTGTCCATCACATCATTCTCCTAATGATGTGATCTCGTTATCAATGACATCTAATGTCCATAGTCAGGAAACCATGACTATCTATTGATCAACGAGCTAGTCAACTAGAGGCTTACTAGGGACATGTTGGTGTCTATTATTCACACATGTATTACGATTTCCGGATAACACAATTATGGCATAAATAAAAGACAATTATCATGAACAAGGAAATATAATAATAATCCTTTTATTATTGCCTCTAGGGCATATTTCCAACAGTCTCCCACTTGCACTAGAGTCAATAATCTAGTTACATTGTGATGAATCGAACACCCATGGAATTCTGGTGTTGATCATGTTTTTCTCTAGGGAGAGGTTTAGTCAACGGATCTGCTACATTCAGGTCCGTATGTACTTTACAAATATCTATGTCTCCATCTTGAACATTTTCACGAATGGAGTTGAAGCGACGCTTGATGTGCCTGGTCTTCTCGTGAAACCTGGGCTCCTTGGCAAGTGCAATAGCTCAAGTGTTGTCACAGAAGAGTTTGATTGGCCCCGACGCATTGGGTATGACTCCTAGGTCGGTGATGAACTCCTTCACCCAAATTGCTTCATGCGCTGCCTCCGAGGCTGCCATGTACTCCGCTTCACATGTAGATCCCGCCATGACGCTCTGCTTGCAACTGCACCAGCTTACTGCCCCACCATTCAAAATATACACGTATCCGGTTTGTGACTTAGAGTCAGCCAGATCTGTGTCGAAGCTAGCGTCGACGTAACCTTTTACGACGAGCTCTTCGTCACCTCCATAAACGAGAAACATTTCCTTAGTCCTTTTAAGGTACTTCAGGATATTCTTGACCGCTGTCCAGTGTTCCTTGCCGGGATTACTTTGGTACCTTCCTACCAAACTCACGGCAAGGTTTACATCAGGTCTGGTGCACAGCATGGCATACATAATAGAACCTATGGCTGAGGCATAGGGGATGACACTCATCTCTTCTATATCTTCTGCCGTGGTTGGACATTAAGCTGAGCTCAATTTCACACCTTGTAACACAGGTAAGAACCCCTTCTTAGACTGATCCATATTGAACTTCTTCAATATCTTATCAAGGTATGTGCTTTGTGAAAGACCTATGAGGCGTCTCGATCTATCTCTATAGATCTTGATGCCTAATATATAAGCAGCTTCTCCAAGGTCCTTCATTGAAAAACTCTTATTCAAGTAGGCCTTAATGCTGTCCAAGAGTTCTTTATCATTTCCCATCAAAAGTATGTCATCTACATATAATATGAGAAATTCTACAGAGCTCCCACTCACTTTCTTGTAAACGCAGGCTTCTCCATATGTCTGTGTAAACCCAAACGCTTTGATCATCTTATCAAAGCGAATGTTCCAACTCCGAGATGCTTGCACCAGCCCATAAATCGAGCGTTGGAGCTTGCACACCTTGTTAGCATTCTTAGGATCGACAAAACCTTCCGGCTGCATCATATACAATTCTTCCTTAAGGAAACCATTAAGGAATGCCGTTTTGACGTCCATTTGCCATATCTCATAATCGTAGAATGCGGCAATCGCTAACATGATTCAGACGGACTTTAGCTTCGCTATCGGTGAGAAAGTCTCATCGTAGTCAACCCCTTGAACTTGTCGATAACCCTTAGCGACAAGCCGAGCTTTATAGATGGTCACATTACCATCTGCGTCCGTCTTCTTCTTAAAGAACCATTTATTTTCTATGGCTCGCCGCTCAACAGGTAAGTCAGTCAAAGACCATACTTCGTTTTCATACATGGATCCTATCTCGGATTTCATGGCTTCTAGCCATTTGTCAGAATCCGGGCCCGCCATCGCTTCTTCATAGTTCGAAGGTTCACCGTTGTCTAATAACATGATTTCCAAGACAGGGTTGCCGTACCAATCTGGTGCGGAACGTGTCCTTGTGGACCTTCGAATTTCAGTAGCAACTTGATCTGAAGTTTCATGATCATCATCATTAACTTCCTCTCTAGTCGGTGCAGGCTCCTCAGGAACATTTTCTTGAGTTGCGCCATTTTCCGGTTCAAGAGGTAATACTTCATCAAGTTCTACTTTCCTCCCACTTACTTCTTTCGAGAGAAACTCTTTCTCCAAAAAGGATCCATTCTTGGCAACAAAGATCTTGCCTTCGGATCTGAGGTAGAAGGTATACCCAATAGTTTCTTTAGGGTATCCTATGAAGACGCATTTTTCCGACTTGGGTTCGAGCTTTTCAGGTTGAAGTTTCTTGACATAAGCATCGCATCCCCAAACTTTTAGAAACGATAGCTTAGGTTTCTTTCCAAACCATAATTCATACGGTGTCGTCTCAACGGATTTCGATGGAGCCCTATTTAAAGTGAATGCGGCAGTCTCTAAAGCATAGCCCCAAAAAGATAGCGGTAAATCGGTAAGAGACATCATAGATTGCACCATATCTAATAGAGTGGGATTACGACGTTTGGACACACCATTATGCTGAGGTGTTCCAGGCGGCGTGAGTTGTGAAACTATTCCACATTTTCTTAAGTGTGTGCCAAACTCGTGACTCAAGTATTCTCCTCCACGATCTGATCACAGGAACTTGATTTTCCTGTCACGTTGATTCTCAACCTCACTCTGAAATTCCTTGAACTTTTCAAAGGTCTCAGACTTGTGTTTCATTAAGTAGACATACCCATATCTACTCAAGTCATCAGTGAGGGTGAGAACATAACGATAGCCACCGCGAGCCTCAACACTCATTGGACCGCACACATCAGTATGTATGATTTCCAATAAGTTGGTTGCTCGCTCCATTGTTCCTGAGAACGGAGTCTTGGTCATTTTTCCCATGAGGCATGGTTCGCACGTGTTAAATGATTCGTAATCAAGAGACTCTAAAAGTCCATCAGCATGGAGCTTCTTCATGTGTTTCACACCTATGTGACCAAGGCGGCAGTGCCACAAGTATGTGGGACTATCATTATCAATCTTACATCTTTTGGTACTCACACTATGAACATGTGTAGCATTACGCTCGAGATTCATTAATAATAAACCATTCACCATCGGAGCATGACCATAAAACATATCTCTCATATAAATAGAACAACCATTATTCTCGGATTTTAGTAGCCATCTCGAATTAAACGAGATCCTGATACAATGTTCATGCTCAAAGCTGGCACTAAATAACAATTATTAAGGTTTAAAACTAATCCCGAAGGTAAATGTAGAGGTAGCGTGCCGACGGCGATCACATTGACCTTGGAACCGTTCCCGACGCGCATCGTCACCTCGTCCTTCGCCAGTCTCCGCTTATTCCGCAGCTCCTGTTTTGAGTTACAAATGCGAGCAACCGCACCGGTATCAAATACCCAGGAGCTACTACGAGTATTGGTAAGGTACACATCAATTACATGTATATCACATATAACTTTTGCGATGCCGGCCTTCTTGTCCGCTAAGTATTTGGGGCAGTTCCGCTTCTAGTGACCACTTCCCTTGCAATAAAAGCACTCAGTCTTGGGCTTGGGTCCATTCTTTGGCTTCTTCCCGACAGCTTGCTTGCCGGGTGCGGCAACTCCCTTGCCGTCCTTCTTGAAGGCTTTCTTACCCTTGCCCTTCTTGAACTTAGTGGTTTTATTCACCATCAACACTTGATGTTCCTTTTTGACTTCTACCTCTGCTGATTTCAGCATTACAAATACTTCAGGAATGGTCTTTTCCATCCCCTGCATATTGAAGTTCATCACAAAGCTCTTGTAGCTTGGTGGAAGCGACTGGAGGATTCTGTCAATGACCGCGTCATCCGGGAGATTAACTCCCAGCTGAGTCAATCGGTTATGTAACCCAGACATTGTGAGTATGTGCTCACTGACAGAACTATTTTCCTCCATCTTACAGCTGAAGAACTTGTCGGAGACTTCATATCTCTCGACCCGGGCATGAGCTTGGAAAACCATTTTCAGCTCTTCGAACATCTCATATGCTCCATGTCTCTCAAAACGTTTTTGGAGCCCCGGTTCTAAGCTGTAAAGCATGCCGCATTGAACGAGGGAGTAATCATCAGCACGTGTCTGCCAAGCGTTCATAACGTCTTGGTTCTGTGGGACGGGTGCGTCACCTAGCGGTGCTTGTAGGACATAATATTTCTTGGCAGCTATGAGGATGATCCTCAGGTTCCGGACCCAGTCCGTGTAGTTGCTGCCATCGTCTTTCAGCTTGGTTTTCTCTAGGAACGCGTTGAAGTTGAGGACTACGTTGGCCATTTGATCTACAAGACATATTGTAAATATTTTAGACTAAGTTCATGATAATTAAGTTCATCTAATCAAATTATTTAATGAACTCCCACTTAGATAGACATCCCTCTAGTAATCTAAGTATAACATGATCCGAGTTAACTAGGCCGTGTCCGATCATCATGTGAGACGGACTAGTCAACATCGGTGAACATCTTCATGTTGATCGTATCTTCTATACGACTCATGCTCGACCTTTCGGTCTTCTGTGTTCCGAGGCCATGTCTGTACATGCTAGGCTCGTCAAGTCAACCTAAGTGTTTGCATGTGTAAATCTGTCTTACACCCGTTGTATGTGAACGTTGGAATCTAACACCCGATCATCACGTGGTGCTTCGAAACAACGAACTGTCGCAACGGTGCACAGTTAGGGGGAACACTTTCTTGAAATTATTATGAGGGATCATCTTATTTACTACCGTCGTTCTAAGTAAACAAGATGCAGAAACATGATAAACATCACATGCAATCAAATAATAAAAGTGACATGATATGGCCAATATCACATGGCTCCTTTGATCTCCATCTTGGGGCTCCATGATCATCTTGTCACCAGCATGACACCATGATCTCCATCATCGTGTATCCATGAAGTTGCTCGCCAACTATTACTTCTACTACTATGGCTAACGCGTTTAGCAATAAAGTAAAGTAATTTACATGGCGTTTCTCAATGACACGCAGGTCATACCAAAAAATAAAGACAACTCCTATGGCTCCTGCCGGTTGTCATACTCATCGACATGCAAGTCGTGATTCCTATTACAATAGCATGAACATCTCATACATCACATATATATCATTCATCATTCATCACAACTTTGGCCATATCACATCACAAAACACTTGCTGCAAAAACAAGTTAGACGTCCTCTAATTGTTGTTGCATGTTTTAACGTGGCTGCAATAGGGTTCTAGCAAGAACGTTTTCTTACCTACGTGAAAGCCACAACATGATTTGTCAACTTCTATTTACCCTTCATAAGGACCCTTTTCATCAAATCCGCTCCAACTAAAGTGGGAGAGACAGACACCCGCCAGCCACCTTATGCAACTTGTGCATGTTAGTCGGTGGAACCGGTCTCACGTAAGCGTACGTGTAAGGTTGGTCCAGGCCGCTTCATCCCACAATACCGCTGAAGCAAGATAAGACTAGTAGCGGCAAGAAAGTTGACAACATCTACGCCCACAACAAATTGTGTTCTACTCATGCATAGAGAACTACGCATAGACCTAGCTCATGATGCCACAGTTGGGGAACGTTGCAGAAAACAAAAATTTTCCTACGGTTTCACCAAGATCCATCTAGGAGTTCATCTAGCAACGAGTGATCGGATTGCATCTACATACCTTTGTAGATCACGCGCGGAAGCGTTCAAGGAACGGGGATGAGGAAGGCGTACACGACGTGATCCAAATCACCGGAGATCCTAGCGTCGAACGGACGGCACCTCCGTGTTCAACACACGTACGGTCAGCGTGACGTCTCCTCCTTCTTGATCCAGCAAGGGAAGGAGAGGTTGAGGAAGATGGCACCAGCAGCAGCACGACGGCGTGGTGGTGGTGGAGCTGCAGTACTCCGTCAGGGCTTCGCCAAGCTCTACGGAGGAGGAGGAGGTGTTGGAGAGGGAGAGGGAGGCGCCAGGGCTTGGGTGTGGCTGCCCTCCCTTCCCCCACTATATATAGGGCCAAGGGAGAGGGGGGGGGGGGGCGCAGCCTTGGCCCTTCCTCCAAGGAAGGGTGCGGCCAGGGTGGAGTCCATCCTCCCCAAGGCACCTAGGAGGTGCCTTCCCCTTTTAGGACTCTTCCTTTCCCTTATCTCTTGGCACATGGGCCTCTTGGGGCTGGTGCCCTTGGCCCATATAGGCCAAGGCGCACACCCCTACAGCCCATATGGCCCCCCGGGGCAGGTGGACCCCCGGACCCCTTTCGGCACTCCCGGTACAATACCGATAATGCCCGAAACTTTTCCGGCGACCAAAACAAGACTTCCCATATATAATTCTTTACCTCCGGACCATTCCGGAACTCCTCGTGACCTCCGGGATCTCATCCGGGACTCCGAACAACATTCGGGTTACTGCATATACATATCCCTACAACCCTAGCGTCACCGAACCTTAAGTGTGTAGACCCTACGGGTTCGGGAGACATGTAGACATGACCGAGATCGCTCTCCGGTCAATAACCAACAGCGGGATATGGATACACATGTTGGCTCCCACATGCTCCTTGATGATCTCATCGGATGAACCACGATGTCGAGGATTCAAGCAACCCCGTATACAATTCCCTTTGTCAATCGGTATGTTACTTGCCCGAGATTCGATCGTCGGTATCCCAATACCTCGTTCAATATCGTTACGGGCAAGTCACTTTACTCGTACCGTAATGCATGATCCCGTGACCAGACACTTGGTCACTTTGAGCTCATATTGATGATGCATTACCGAGTGGGCCCAGTGATACCTCTCCGTCATACGGAGTGACAAATCCCAGTCTCGATCCGTGTCAACCCAACAGACACGTTCGGAGATACCCGTAGTATACCTTTATAGTCACCCAGTTACGTTGTGACGTTTGGTACACCCAAAGCACTCCTACGGTATCCGGGAGTTACACGATCTCATGGTCTAAGGAAAGGATACTTGACATTGGAAAAACTCTAGCAAACGAACTATACGATCTTATGCTATGTTTAGGATTGGGTCTTGTCCATCACATCATTCTCCTAATGATGTGATCTCGTTATCAATGACATCTAATGTCCATAGTCAGGAAACCATGACTATCTGTTGATCAACAAGCTAGCCAACTAGAGGCTTACTAGGGACATGTTGGTGTCTATTATTCACACATGTATTACGATTTTCGGATAACACAATTATAGCATAAATAAAAGACAATTATCATGAACAAGGAAATATAATAATAATCCTTTTATTATTGCCTCTAGGGCATATTTCCAACAATATGATGTGTTACATGCTAGATCGGTGTGACTTAGGATCGGGGCCCCGACAGCTACAACCCTTGTACCACTACTATCGCCAAGTACCACGACGACCGAAGCATAGTACCTCTACGTTTGCCATGTACATCGACCGTCACCGAAGACCCGTGTAGTACTAACGCCAAGTTCCCTTACCGTCCCCTCGGAAACATCGAATGCATCAAGTCCTTCTCTGAGACGTGTACCACTACTTCTTCTACCATCGCGAGAACGCCTACTTCCACTACGTCCCATCGAACCCGAACCGTCTCATTTGCATGCTTCGAAGGTATAACCCTGAGACGACCGCCCGTGGAACGTATGCATGAGTTGTATGAGATGCATGTTGGTTGTTGTAATCCGCCCGTGAATGTTAGTTATTCCCTCGTTTGACACCGTCGTCTACCCGTGGGAACCCGGTATCCGGGAGCACCCCACCATCCTTGCATGACACGCTCCCGTCACACTTTCTTTTGCACCGACGTCTCGATGAGTTGTCGGAACCGGAACGTTGCTGTGGCACTATTTCATTATCGTCGCCGTGGCACCCCTTTTGTTTCCGCCATGATGACAAATGCTTCTTTATGCTCATGTCAACTGTTAATAAAAATTGCGTAAACTTGTTCATGGCATCCGCATCATGATAACAACAATTAAAATGTTTAGATTGTTGTTGCAATAAATTACTAAGGCATATGGGGATTTACCGGATTCGTTATTTGTTATATCCAGCCCCATTTAAATTGTTTAGATGGTGTAGTTTTGTTATGCCTCACCTCTTGCCATGATAACCAACATTTAATATTGTTGAGTACCTAATCCGCGAGAGAACTAAATAATTGATGTGGTGTTCCGTCAATATGCAACCCGTTGCATATTGAGCTCCACTTAATTTGTAGTTTTGGTTGTTGCACTTTGCCATGTCATGCATATTTAAACCGGACATGCATCATACTTGGTTGTGCATCATGCCATGCTTATGTGATGGTTGTTTACCTTGTTGCTTGCTTTCTTTCCGGTGTTGCTTCTTCGGGTTAGTTCCGATAGCGTCACGTTTGTGAGGATCCGTTCGATTACATCGGTTTGTTCTTCTTCATGGACTCGTTCTTCTTCCTTGTGGGATCTCAGGCAAGATGATCATACCCTCAAAATCACTTCTATCTTTGCTTGCTAGTTGCTCGCTCTTTTGCTATGCCTATGCCTCGATACCTACCACATGCTTTATCATGCCTCCCATATTGCCATGTCAAGCCTCTAACCCAGCTTGTCCTAGCAAACCGTTGTTTGGCTATGTTGCTGCTTTGCTCTGCCCCTCTTATAGCATTGTTAGTTGCAGGTGAAGATTGGAGTTTATTCCATGTTGGAACATGATTATTGTTGGGATATCACAATATATCTTATTTACTTAATGCATCTATATACTTGGTAAAGGGTGGAAGGCTCGGCCTTATGCCTGGTGTTTTGTTCCACCCTTGTCGCCCTAGTTTCCGTCATACCGGTGTTATGTTCCTTGATTTTGCGTTCCTTACACGGTTGGGTTATAATGGGAACCCCTTGATAGTTCGCCTGGAATAAAACTCCTCCAGCAAGGCCCAACATTGGTTTTACCATTTGCCACCTAGCCTTTTCTTTCCCTTGGGTTCTGCAGACTCAAGGGTCATCTTTATTTAACCCCCCCCCCGGGCCAGTGCTCCTCTGAGTGTTGGTCCAACCTGTCAGCTGCCGGTGGCCACCAGGGGCAACTATGGGCTGGCCTACCGGAACCTTGGACAATCCAGTGTGCCCTGAGAACAAGATATGTGTAGCTCCTATCGGGATTTGTCGGCACATTCGGGTGGCTTTGCTGGTCTTGTTTTACCATTGTCGAAATGTCTTGTAACCGGGATTGCGAGTCTGATCAGGTTGTCTTGGGAGAAGGAATATCCTTCGTTGACCGTGAGAGCTTGTGATGGGCTAAGTTGGGACACCCCTGCAGGGATTTGATCTTTCGAAAGCCATGCCCGCGGTTATGGGCAGATGGGAATTTGTTAATGTCCGGTTGTAGAAAACCTGAAACTTATCTTAATTAAAATGCATCAACCGCGTGTGTAGCCGTGATGGTCTCTTCTCGGCAGGGTCCGGGAAGTGAACACGGTGTTGGAGTTATGCTTGAACGTAAGTAGTCTAGGATCACTTCTTGATCATAGATTCTCGAACATGCTTTGCCTTCTCTTCTCCCTCTCATTTGCGTATGTTAGCCACCATATATGCTAGTGCTTGCTGTAGCTCCACCTCATACCTTTTACCTACCCATAAGCTTAAATAGTCTTGATCGCGAGGGTGTGAGATTGCTGAGTCCCCGTGACTCACAGTTACTTCCAAAACCAGCTTGCAGGTGCCGATGATGCCGTGCAGGTGACGCAACCGAGCTCAAGGAGGAGCTCGATGAAGATCGTGTTCGTTATGTTGTTCCGTTTCCAGTTGATCAGTAGTGGAGCCCAGTTGGGGCGATCGGGGATCTGTAGCATTAGGGGTAGTCTTCTTTTATTTTGGTTCCGTAGTCGGACATTGATTGTATCTGGATGATGTAATGCTTTATTCATGTATCGTGTGGAGTGGTGATTGTAAGCCAACTATGTATCCCTTTCCTTATTCATTACATGGGTTGTGTGAAGATTACCTCTCTTGCGACATTGCCTTCAATGGGGTTATGCCTCTAAGTCGTGCTCCGACACGTGGGAGATATAGCCGCATCGAGGGTGTTACATCCACGTACCCCCAAACGATCAGAATAGGAGACAAAACCCTAATTCCACCGCCGTAACTTTCTGTATCCACGAGATCCCATCTTGGGGCCTATTCCGGAGCTCCGCTGGAAGGGGCATCGATCATGGAGGGCTTCTACATCAACACCATAGCCCCTCCGATGAAGTGTGAGTAGTTTATCTCAGACCTACGTTTCCATAGTTAGTAGCTAGATGGCTTCTTCTCTCTTTTTGGATCTCAATACAATGTTCTCCCCCTCTCTTGTGGAGATCTATTCAATGTAATCTTCTTTTTGCGGTGTGTTTGTTGAGATCGATGAATTGTTGGTTTATGATCAAGTCCATCTATGAATAATATTTGAATCTTCTCTGAATTCTTTTATGTATGATTGGTTATCTTTGCAAGTCTCTTCGAATTATCAGTTTGGTTTGGCCTACTAGATTGATCTTTCTTGCAATGGGAGAAGTGCTTAGCTTTGGGTTCAATCTTGCGGTGTCCTTTCCTGGTGACAGTAAGGGCAGCAAGGCACGTATTGTATTGTTGCCATCGAGGATAAAAAGATGGGGTTTTCTTCATATTGCATGAGTCTAACGCTCTACATCATGTCATCTTGCTTAAGGCGTTACTCTGTTTTTAACTTAATACTCTAGATGCATGCTGGATAGCAGTCGATGAGTGGAGTAATAGTAGTAGATGCAGGCAGGAGTTGGTCTACTTTTTTCGGATGTGATGCCTATATACATGATCATGCCTAGATATTCTCATAATTATGCTCAATTTTGTCAATTGCTCAACAGTAATTTGTTCACCCACCGTAGAATACTTATGCTGTCGAGAGAAGCCACTAGTGAAACCTATGGCCCCCGGGTCTATCTTCATCATATTGTTCTCCTACTACTTTGCTATTTACTTTGCCTTTATTTTACTTTGTATCTTTATCATAAAAATACCAAAAATATTATCTTTATCATATCTATCAGATCTCACTCTCGTAAGTGGCCTCATAGGGATTGACAACCCCTATTTGCGTTGGTTGCGAGGATTTATATGTTTTGTGCAGGTACGAGGGACTTGCACGTAGCCTCCTACTGGATTGATACCCTGGTTCTCAAAAACGGAGGGAAATACTTACGCTACTTTGCTGCATCATCCCTTCCTCTTCGGGGAAAACCAACGCAGTGCTAAAAGAGGTAGCAAAAACTACTTCATCTCACGTGATGATCGAACATGGTTTAGTTGATATGGATCACGTGATCATTTAGATGACTAGAGGGATGTATATCTAAGTGGGAGTTCTTTAGTAATATGATTAGTTGAACTTTAATTTAACATGAACTTAGTACCTGATAGTTTTTTGCATATCTATGTTGTTGTAGATCAATGGCCCCTGCTACCGTTCCCTTGAATTTTAATGCATTCCTAGAGAAAGTTAAGTTGAAAGATGATGGTAGCAACTACACGGACTTGGTCCGTAACTTGAGGAGTATCCTCATTGCTGCAAAGAAGAATTACGTCCAGGAAGAACCGCTAGGTGCAAGACCCGCTGCAGGAGGAACTACAGACATTATGAACGTCTGGCAGAGCAAAGCTGATGACTACTCCAGACGTTATGAGCCTAGCATGTACATACATGGCCTCGGAACACTGGGACCGAAAGGTTGAACGTGAATCATATAGTAGATATGATCAACATAGAGATGTTCACCATTGAAAACTACTCCATCTCACGTGATGATCGGACATGGTTTAGTTGATATGGATCACATGATCATTTAGATGACTCGAGGGATGTCTATCTAAGTGGGAGTTCTTAAGTAATATGATTAATTGAACTTAAATTTATCATAAACTTAGTCCTGATAGTTTTTGCATATCTATGTTGTAGATAAATGGCCCGTGCTACTGTTCCCTTGAATTTTAGTGCGTTCCTAGAGAAATATAAGTTGAAAGATGATGATAGCAACTACACGGTCTGGGTCCGTAACTTAAGGGTTATCCTCATTGCTGCACAGAAGAATTATGTCCTTGATGCACCGCTAGGTGCAAGGCCTGCTGTAGGAGCAACTGCTGACGTTGTGAACGTTTGGCAAGCTCGATCTCATGACTACTCGATAGTTCAGTGTGTCATGCTTTACGACTTAAAATAGGGACTTCAAAGACATTCTGAATGTCATGGACCATATGAGATGTTCTAGGAATTGAAGTTAATATTCCAAGCAAATGCCTGAGTTGATAGATATGAAGTCTCCATAAGTTATAAAGCTACAAGATGGAGGAGAACAGTTCTGTGATTGAACACATACTCAGAATGTCTGGGTACCATAACCACTTGACTCAGTTGGGAGTTAATCTTCCGAATGATAGTGTTATTGACAGAATTCTTCAATCACTGCCACCAAGCTACAAAGGATTTTTGATGAACTATAATATGCAAGGGATGAAAAAGACTATTCCCGAGCTCTTCGCAATGCTCAAAGCTGCGAAGGTAGAAATCAAGAAGGAGCATCAATTGTTGATGATTAACAAGACCACTAGTTTCAAGAAAAAGGGCGAAGGAAAGAAGGGGAACTTCAAGAAGAATGACAGGAAAGTTGCTACTCCCGGGAAGAAGCCCAAGTCTGGACCTAAGCCTGAAACTAAGTGCTTCTACTACAAAGGGACTGGTCACTAGAAGCGGAACTACCCCAAGTATTTGGCAGATAAGAAGGATGGCAAAGTGAACAATGGTATATTTGATATACATGTTATTGATGTGTACCTTACTAATGCTTGTAGTAGCGCCTGGGTATTTGATACTGGTTCTGTTGCTAATATTTGCAACTCGAAACAGGGGCTACAGATTAAATGAAGATTGGCTAAGGACGAGGTGACGATGCACGTCAAAAATGGTTCCAAGGTCGATGTGATCGCCGTTGGCATGCTACCTTTACATCTACCTTCGGGATTAGTTTTAGACCTGAATAATTGTTATTTGGTGCCAGCGCTGAGCATGAACATTATATCTGGATCTTGTTTGATGCGAGACAGTTATTCATTTCAATCGGAGAATAATGTTTGTTCTATTTATATGAGTAATATCTTTTATGGCCATTCACCCTTGATGAGTGGTATATTTTTGTTGAATCTCAATCGTGGTGATACACATATTCATAATATTGATGCCAAAAGATGCAAAGTTGATAATGATAGTGCAACATATTTGTGGCACTGACATTTAGGTCATATTGGTGTAAAGCGCATGAAGAAACTCCATGCGGATGGACTTTTGGAATCACTTGATTATGAATCATTTGATGCTTGCAAACCATGCCTCATGGGAAAGATGGCTAAGACACCATTCTCTGGAACAATGGAGCAAGCAACTGACTTATTGGAAATAATACATACCGATGTATGCGGTCCAATGAGTGTTGAGGCTCGCGGCAGGTATCATTATTTTTTGACCTTCACAGATGATTTGAGCTTCTATGGGTATATCTACTTAATGAAACACAAGTGTGAAACATTTGAAAAGTTCAAAGAATTTTAGAGTGAAGTGGAAAATCATCATAACAAGAAAATGAAGTTTCTACAATCGGATCGCGGAGGCGAATATTTGAGTTACGAGTTTGGTCTTCATTTAAAACAATGTGGAATAGCTTCGCAACTCACGCCACCTGGAACACCACAGCGTAATGGTGTGTCCGAACGGCGTAACGGTACTTTATTAGATATGGTGCGCTCTATGATGTCTCTTACCGATTTACTGAAGGAAGTATTCCCTAGAGGCAATAATAAAGTTGTTATTTAGATTTCCTTATATCATCATAAATGTTTATTATTCATGCTAGAATTGTATTAACTGGAAACTTAGTACATGTGTGAATACATAGACAAATAGAGTGTCACTAGTTTGCCTCTAGTTGACTAGCTCGCTAAATCAATGATGGTTATGTTTCCTAACCATAGACATGAGTTGTCATTTGATTAACGGGATCACATCATTAGAGAATGATGTGATTGACTTGACCCATCCGTTAGCTTAGCACGATGATCGTTTAGTTTGTTGCTATTTCTTTCTCCATAACTATACATGTTCCTATGACTATGAGATCATGCAACTCCCGAATACCGAGGAACACTTTGTGTGCTACCAAAACGTCACAACATAACTGGGTGATTATAAAGGTGCTCTACAGGTGTCTCCGATGGTGTTTGTTGAGTTGGCATGGATCAAGATTAGGATTTGTCACTCCAACTGTCGGAGAGGTATCTCTAGGCCCTCTCGGTAATGTACATCACTATAAGCCTTGCAAGCAATGTAGCTAATGAGTTAGTTACGGGATGTAACATTATGAAACGAGTAAAGAGACTTGCCGCTAACGAGATTGAAGTATGTATTGAGATACCGACGATCGAATCTCGGGCAAGTAACATATCGATGACAAAGGGAACAACGTATATCGTTATGCGGTTTGACCGATAAAGATCTTCGTAGAATATGTAGGAACCAATATGAGCATCCAGGTTCCGCTATTGGTTATTGACCAGAGACATGTCTCGGTCATGTCTACATAGTTCTCGAACCCGTAGGGTCCGCACGCTTAACGTTCGGTGACGATCGGTATTATGAGTTTATGTGTTTTGATGTACCGAAGGTAGTTAGGAGTCCCAGATTTGTTCACGGACATGACGTGGAGTCTCGAAATGGTCGAGACATAAAGATCAATATATTGGAAGCCTATGTTTGGACACTAGAATGGTTCCAGATGAGTTCGGGCATTTTCTGGAGTACCGGGAGGTTACCGGAACCCCCTAGGGAGTATATGGGCCTTATTGGGCCTTAGCGGAAAAGAGGAGAGGGAAGGAAAAGGTGGGAGGCCCCCCTAGCCCAATCCGAATTGGGAGGGGGCTGGTCCCCCCTTTCCTTTCTCCTCTCCTCCCCTTCCTTCTCTCCTACTCCTACTACATGGAAGGGGGGAATCCTACTCCCAGCGAGAGTAGGACTCCCCTAGGGCGCGCCATAGAGAGGGCCGGCCGCTCCCCTTCTCCACTCCTTTATATACGGGGGAGGGGGGCACCCCATAGACACAGAAGTTGATCATTTATCTTTAGCCGTGTGCGATGCCCCCCTCCACCGTAATCCACCTCGGTAATATCGTAGCGGTGCTTAGGCGAAGCCCTGTTCCGGTAGCCACATTGTCACCTTCATCACGCCGTCATGCTGACGAAGTTCTCCCTCGAAGCTCTACTGGATCGTGAGTTCGCGGGACGTCACCGAGCCGAACGTGTGCAGATCGCGGAGGTGCCGTATCTTCGGTACTAGATCGGTCGATCGTGAAGACGTACGACTACATCAACCGCGTTGTCCTAACGCTTCCGCTTATGGTCTATGAGGGTACGTAGATGATACTCTCCCCTCTCGTTGCTATGAATCACCATGATCTTGCGTGTGCGTAGGATTTTTTTTGAAATTACTGCGTTCCCCAACAGTGGTATCAGAGCCAGGTTTATGCGTAGATGTTATATGCACGACTAGAACACAAAGGAGTTGTGATCGTGGGTATATACATATTGCTTGCTGCCACTAGTTGATTCTTGATTCAGCGGCATTGTTGGATGCAGCGGCCCAGACCGACATTATGTGTACGCTTACGTGAGACCGGTTCTACCGATGTGCTTCGCACATAGGTGGCTAGTAGGTGTCTATTTCTCCAGCTTTAGTTGAATCGGATTCAATGAACATGGTTCTTTCTGAAGATCAAAAAACAATCACTATACCGCGTTGTGGTTTTTGATGCGTAGGTAAGAACGATTCTTGCTCAGCCCATAGCAGCCACGTAAAACTTGCAACAACAAATTACAAGACGTCTAACTTGTTTTTGCAGGGCATGTTGTGATGTGATATGGTAAGACATGATGCTAAATTTTATTGTATGAGATGATCATGTTTTGTAACACATTTATCGGCAACTGGCAGGAGCCATATGGTTGTCGCTTTATTGTATGAAATGCAATCGCCATGTAATTGCTTTACTTTATCACTAATCGGTAGCGATAGTCGTAGAAGCAATAGTCAGTGAGACGACAACGATGCTTCGATGGAGATCAAGGTGTCAAGCCGGTGATGATGGTGATCATGACGGTGCTTTGGAGATGGAGATCAAAGGCACAAAATGATGATGGCCATATCATATCACTTATATTGATTGCATGTGATGTTTATCCTTTATGCATCTTATTTTGCTTAGTTTGGCGGTAGCATTATAATATGATCTCTCACTAAATTTCAAGGTATAAGTGTTCTCCCTGAGTATGCACCGTTGCCAAAGTTCGTCGTGCCGAGACACCACGTGATGATCGGGTGTGATAAGCTCTACGTTCACATACAACAGGTGCAAGCCAGTTTTGCACACGCAAAAATACTCGGGTTAAACTTGATGAGCCTAGCATATGCAGACATGGCCTTGGAACACTGAGACCGAAAGGTCGAGCGTGAGTCATATAGTAGATATGATCGACATAGTGATGTTCACCATTGAAAACTACTCCATCTCACGTGATGATCGGACATGGTTTACTTGATATGGATCACGTGATCACTTAGATGATTAGAGAGATTTCTATCTAAGTGTGAGTTCTTAAGTAATTTGATTAATTGAACTTTAATTTATCATGAACTTAGTACCTGATAGTATTTTGCATGTCTATGTTGTTGTAGATAGATGGTCCGTGTTGTTGTTCCGTTGAATTTTAATGTGTTCCTAGAGAAAGCTAAGTTGAAAGATGATGGTAGCTACTACACGGACTGGGTCCGTAACTTGAGGATTATCCTGATTGCTGCACCGAAGAATTACGTCCTGGAAGCACCGCTAGGTGACAAACCCGCTGCATGAGCAACACCAGCTGTTATGAACACCTGGCAAAGCAAAGCTGATGACTACTCGATAGTTCAGTGTGCCATGCTTTACGGCTTAGAACCGGGACTTCAACGACGTTTCGAACGTCATGGAGCATATGAGATGTTCCAGGAGTTGAAGTTAATATTTCAAGAAAATGCCTGGATTGAGAGACATGAAGTCTCCAATAAGTTCTACATCTGCAAGATGGAGGAGAATAGTTCTGTCAATGAACATATACTCAGAATGTTTGGGTAGCACTGACTCAACTGGGAGTTAATCTTCCTGATGATAATGTCATTGACAGAGTTCTTCAATCACTGCCACCAAGCTACAAGAGCTTCGTGATGAACTGTAATATGCAAGGGATGGATAAGACAATTCCTGAGCTCTTCGCAATGCTAAAGGCTGTGGAGGTAGAAATCAGGAAGGAGCATCATGTGTTGATGGTCAACAAGACCACCAGTTTCAAGAAAAAGGGTAAAGGGAAGAAGGGGAACTTCAAGAAGAACAGCAAGCCAGTTGCTGCTCAAGTGAAGAAACCCAAGTTTGGACCTAAGCCTGAGACTGAGTGCTTCTACTTCAAAGGAACTGGTCACTGGAAGCGAAACTGCCCCAAGTATTTGGCGGAGAAGAAGGATGGAAAAGTGAAAGGTATATTTGATATACATGTTATTGAGGTGTACCTTACTAATGCTCGCAGTAGTGCCTGGGTATTTGATACTGGTTCAGTTGCTAGCATTTGCAACTCGAAACAGGGGCTACGGATTAAGCGAAGATTGGCTATGGATGAGGTGACGATGCGCATGCGGAATGGTTCCAAAGTCGATGTGATCGCCGTCGGCACGCTACCTCTACATCTAACTTCGCGATTAGTTTTAGACCTAAATAATTGTTATTTTGTGCCAGCGTTGAGCATGAACATTATATCTGGATCTTGTTTGATGCGAGACGATTATTCATTTAAATCAGAGAATAATGGTTGTTCTATTTATATGAGTAATATCTTTTATGGTCATGCACCCTTGATGAGTGGTCTATTTTTACTAAATCTTGATAGTAGTGATACACATGTTCATAGTATTGAAGCCAAAAGATGTAGAGTTGATAATGATAGTGCAACTTATTTATGGCACTGCGTTTAGGTCATATTGGTGTAAAGCGCATGAAGAAACTCCATTCCGAAGGACTTCTGGAATCACTTGATTATGAATCACTTTGTACTTGCGAACCATGCCTCATGGGCAAGATGACTAAAACTCCATTCTCCGGAACAATGGAGCGAGCAACAGAGTTATTGGAAATCATACATACTGATGTATGTGGTCCAATGAACATTGAAGCTCACGGCGGATATCTTTATTTTCTCACCTTCCCAGATGATTTGAGCAGATATGGGTATATCTACTTGATGAAACATAAGTCTGAAACATTTGAAAAGTTCAAAGAATTTCAGAGTGAAGTGGAAAATCATCGTAACAAGAAAATCAAGTTTCTACGATATGATTGTGGAGGCAAATATTTGAGTTATGAGTCTGGACTTCATTTGAAACAATGCGGAATAGTTACGCAACTCACGCCACCTAGAACACCACAATGTAATGGTGTGTCCGAACGTCGTAATCATACTTTACTAGATATGGTGCGATCTATGATGTCTCTCACTGATTTACCGCTATCATTTTGGGGTTATGCTTTAGAGAAGGCTACATTCACGTTAAATAGGGCACCATCTAAATCCGTCGAGACGACACCTTATGAACTCTGGTTTGGCAAGAAACCCAAGTTGTCATTTCTTAAAGTTTGGGGCTGCGATGCTTATGTGAAAAAGCTTCAACCTGATAAGCTCGAACCCAAATCGGAGAAATGTGTCTTCATAGGATACCCAAATGAGACTGTTGGGTACACCTTCTATCACAGATCCGAAGGCAAGGTATTCATTGCTAAGAATGGGTCCTTTCTAGAGAAGGAGTTTCTCTCGAAAGAAGTGAGCGGGAGGAAAGTAGAAGTTGACGAGGTAATTGTACATTCTCCCTTATTGGAAAGTAATTCACCACTGAAATCAGTTCTAGTGATTCCTATACCAGTAAGTGAGGAAGCTAATGATGATGATCATGAAACTTCTGATCAAGTTACTACCGAACCTCGTGGGTCAACTAGAGTAAGATCCGCACTAGAGTGGTACGGTAATCCTGTTCTGGAAGTCATGTTACTTGACCATGACGAACCTACGAACTACGAGGAAGCGATGATGAGCCCAGATTCCGCAAAATGGCTTGAAGCAATGAAATCTGAGATGGGATCCATGTATGAGAACAAAGTATGGACTTTGGTTGACTTTCCCAATGATCAGCATGCCATAGAGAATAAATGGAACTTCAAGAAGAAGACTGACGCTAACGGTAATGTTACTGTCTACAAAGCTCGACTTGCTGCGAAAGGTTTTCGACAAGTTCAAGGAGTTGACTACGATGATACTTTCTCACCTGTAGCGATGCTTAAGTCCGTCCGAATCATGTTAGCAATTGCCGCATTTTATGATTATGAAATTTGGCAAATGGATGTCAAAACTGCATTCCTTAATGGATACCTTAAAGAAGAGTTGTATATGATGCAACCAGAAGGTTTTGTCTATCCAAAAGGTGCTAACAAAGTGTGCAAGCTCTAGCGATCCATTTATTGACTAGTGCAAGCCTCTCAGAGTTGGAATATACGCTTTGATAGTGTGATCAAAGCATATGGTTTTATACAGACTTTTGGAGAAGCCTGTATTTACAAAAAAGTGAGTGGGAGCTCCGTAGCATTTCTGATATTATATGTAGGTGACATATTGTTGATCGGAAATGATACTGAATTTCTGAATAGCATAAAAGGATACTTGAATAAGATTTTTTCAATGAAAGACCTCGCTGAAGCTGCTTATATATTGGGCATCAAGATCTATAGTGATAGATCAAGACGCTTGATTGGACTTTCACAAAGCACATACCTTGATAAAGTTTTGAAGAAGTTCAAAATGGATCAGGCAAAGAAAGGGTTCTTTCCTGTATTACAAGGTGTGAAGTTGATTTAGACTCAATGCCCGACCACTGCAGAAGATAGAGAGAAAATGAAAGGTGTTCCCTATGCTTCAGCCATAGGCTCTATCATGTATGCAATGCTGTGTACCAGACCTGATGTGCGCCTTGCTATAAGTTTAGTAGGGAGGTACCAAAGTAATCCAAGAGTGGATCACTGGATAGTGGTCAAGAACATCCTGAAATACCTGAAAAGGACAAAGGATATGTTTCTCGTATATGGAGGTGACAAAGAGCTCGTCGTAAACGGTTTCGTCGATGCAAGCTTTGACACTGATCCGGATGACTCTAAGTCACAAACCGGATACGTGTTTTTATTGAATGGTGGAGCTGTCAGTTGGTGCAGTTCCAAGCAGAGCATTGTGGCGGGATCTATGTGTGAAGTGGAATACATACCTGCTTCGGAAGCAGCAAATGAAGGAGTCTGGATGAAGGAGTTCATATCTGATCTAGGTGTCATACCTAGTGCATCGGGTCCAATGAAAATCTTTTGTGACAATACTGGTGCAATTGCCTTGGCAAAGGAATCCAGATTTCACAAGAGAACCAAGCACATCAAGAGACTCTTAAATTCCATCCATGATCAAGTCAAGGAGGGAGACATAGAGATTTGCAAGATACATACGGATCTGAATGTTGCAGACCCGCTGACTAAGCCTCTCTCACGAGCAAAACATGATCAACACCAAGACTCCATGGATGTTAGAATCATTACAATGCAATCTAGATTATTGACTCTAGTGCAAGTGGGAGACTGAAGGAAATATGCCCTAGAGGAAATAATAAAGTTGTTATTTATATTTCCTTATATCATTATAAATGTTTATTATTCATGCTAGAATTGTATTAACCGGAAATTTAGTACATGTGTGAATACATAGACAAACAGAGTGTCACTAGTTTGCCTCTACTTGACTAGGTCGTTGAATCAATGATAGTTATGTTTCCTAACCATAGACATGAGTTTTCATTTGATTAACGGGATCACATCATTAGAGAATGATGTGATTGACTTGACCCATCCGTTAGCTTAGCAGGATGATCGTTTAGTTTGTTGCTATTGCTTTCTCCATAAGTATACATGTTCCTATGACTATGAGATCATGCAACTCCCGAATACCGGAGGAACACTTTGTGTGCTACCAAATGTCACAACGTAACTGGGTGATTATAATAAAGGTGCTCTACAGGTGTCTTCGATGGTGTTTGTTGAGTTGGCATGGATCAAGATTAGGATTTGTCACTCCGATTATCGAAGAGGTATCTCTGGGCCCTCTCGGTAATGTACATCACTATAAGCCTTGCAATCAATGTAGCTAATGAGTTAGTTACGTGATGTAACATTACAGAACGAGTATAGAGACTTGCCGGTAACGAGATTGAACTAGGTATTGAGATATCGATGATCGAATCTCGGGCAAGTAACATACCGATGACAAAGGGAATAACGTATATCGTTATGCGGTTTGACCGATAAAGATATTCGTAGAATATGTAGGAACCAATATGAGCATCCAGGTTCCGCTATTGGTTATTGACCGAAGACGTGTCTAGGTCATGGCTACCTAGTTCTCGAACCCGTAGGGTCCGCACGCTTAACGTTCGGTGACGATCGGTATTACGAGTTTATGTGTTTTGATGTACCGAAGGTAGTTCGGAGTTCCAAATTTGATCACGGACATGACAAGGAGTCTCGAAATGGTCGAGACATAAAGATTGATATATTGGAAGCCTATTTTTGGACATCGGGATGGTTCCAGATGAGTTCGGGCATTTTCTGGAGTACCGGGAGGTTACCGGAACCCCTCGGGGAGTATATGGGCCTTATTTGGCCTTAGTGGAAAAGAGGAGAGGGAAGGAAAATGTGGGAGGCGCGCCCCCCTAGCCCAATCCGAATTGGGAGGGGGCCGGCCCCCCTTTCCTTTCTCCTCTCGTCCCCTTCCTTCTCTCCTACACCTACTACATGGAAGGGGGGAATCCTACTCCCGGTGGGAGTAGGACTCCCTGATACGTCTCCAACGTATCTATAATTTTTGATTGCTCCATGCTATATTATATACTGTTTTGCACTATATTGGGCTTTATTTTCCACTTTTATATTATTTTTGGGACTAACCTATTAACCGGAGGCCCAGCCCAGAATTGCTATTTTTTAGCCTATTTCAGTGTTTCGGAGAAACAGAATATCAAACGGAGTCCAAACAGAATGAAACCTTCGGGAACGTGATTTTCTCATCAGATAAGACCCAGGAGACTTGGACCCTCCGTCAAGAAAGCCACAAGGCGGTCACGAGGGTGGAGGGCGCGCCCCCTGCCTCGTGAGCCCCTCGAAGCTCCACCGACATACTTCTTCCTCCCATATATATCCACGTACCCCCAAACGACCAGAGGAGGAGCCAAAAACCTAATTCCACTGCGGCAACTTTCTGTATCCACGAGATCCCATCTTTGGGCCTGTTCCGGAGCTCCGCCGGAGGGGGCATCGATCACAGAGGGCTTCTACATCATCATCCAAGCCCTTCCGATGAAGTGTGAGTAGTTTACTTCAGACCTACGGGTCCATAGTTAGTAGCTAGATGGCTTCTTCTCTCTTTTTGGATCTCAATATAATGTTCTCCCCCTCTCTTGTGGAGATCAATTCGATGTAATCTTCTTTTTGCGGTGTGTTTGTTGAGACTGATGAATTGTGGGTTTATGATCCAGTCTATCTATGAATAATATTTGAATCTTCTCTGAATTATTTTATGTATGATTGGTTATCTTTGCAAGTCTCTTCGAATTATCAGTTTGATTTGGCCTACAAGATTGGTTTTTCTTGCCATGGGAGAAGTGCTTAGCTTTGGGTTCGATCTTGCGGTGTCCTTTCCCAGTGACAGAAGGGGCAGCAAGGCACGTATTGTATCGTTGCCATCGAGGATACAAGATGGGTTTTTATCATATTGCATGAAACTATCCCTCTACATCATGTCATCTTGCTTAAGGCGTTACTCTGTTTTTAACTTAATACTCTAGATGCATGCTGGATAGCGGTCGATGAGTGGAGTAATAGTAGTAGATGCCGAATCGTTTCGGTCTACTTGTCTCGGACGTGATGCCTATATACATGATCATACCTAGATATTCTCATAACTATGCTCAATTCTGTGAATTGCTCATCAGTAATTTGTTCACCCACCGTAGAATATTTATGCTCTTGAGAGAAGCCACTAGTGAAACCTATGGCCCCCGGGTCTCTTTCTCATCATATCAATCTCCATCACTTTATTATTGCTTTGCTTTTACTTTGCTTTTACTTTTTACTTTGCATCTCTATACCAAAAATACCAAAAGTATTATTTATCATCTCTATCAGATCTCACTTTCGTAAGTGACCGTGAAGGGATTGACAACCCCTAAGCGCGTTGGTTGCGTTGAGCTACTGTTTTTGTGTAGGTATGAGGGACTCGCGCGTAGCCTCCTACTGGATTGATACCTTGGTTCTCAAAAACTGAGGGAAATACTTACGCTACTTTGCTGCATCATCCTCTCCTCTTCGGGGAAATCCAACGCAGTGCTCAAGAGGTAGCAAGAAGAATTTCTGGCGCCGTTGCCGGGGAGTCTGCGCAAAAGTCAACATACCAAGTACCCATCACAATTCCTATCTCCCGCATTACATTATTTGCCATTTGCCTCTCGTTTTCCTCTCCCCCACTTCACCCTTGCCGTTTTATTCGCCCTCTCTCTCTATCATCCCCCCCTCTCTCTCTATTTGCCTCTTTTTGCCCGTTTGCCTTTTGTTTGCTCGTGTGTTGGATTGCTTGTTTGTCGCGATGGCTCAAGATAATACTAAATTGTGTGACTTCACCTATACCAACAATAATGATTTCCTTAGCACTCCGATTGCTCCTCTTACAGATGCTGAATCTTGTGAAATTGATACTGCTTTGCTGAATCTTGTCATGAAAGATCCGTTCTCCGGCCTTCCTAGTGAAGATGCCGCTACCCATCTTAATAGCTTCGCTGATTTGGGTGACATGCAAAAGAAGAAAGATGTTGATAATGATATTGTTAAATTGAAGCTATTTCCTTTTTCGCTTAGAGATCGTGCTAAAGCTTGGTTTTCATCTTTGCCTAAAAATAGTATTGATTCATGGAACAAGTGCAAAGATGCTTTTATCTCTAAGTATTTTCCTCCCGCTAAGATCATCTCTTAGAAACGATATTATGAATTTTAAGCAACTTGATCATGAACATGTTGCACAAGCTTGGGATAGAATGAAATTAATGATACGTAATTGCCCTACTCATGGTTTGAATTTGTGGATGATTATACAAATTTTTTATGGCAGATTGAATTATGCTTCTAGAAATATTTTAGATTCGGCCGTGGGAGGCACTTTTATGGAAATCAATTTAGGAGAAGCTACTAAACTCCTAGATAATATTATGGTTAATTATTCTCAATGGCATAATGAAAGATCTACTAAAAAGGTGCATGCGATAGAAGAAATTAATGTTTTGAGTGGAAAGATGGATGAACTTATGAAATTATTTGCTAATAAGAGTGTTTCTTCTGATCCTAATGATATGCCCTTGTCTACTTTGATTGAGAATAATAATGAATCTATGGATGTGAATTTTGTTGGTAGGAACAATTTTGGTAACAACGCGTATAGAGGAAATTTCAATCCTAGGCCTTATCCTAGTAATCCCTCTAATAATTATGGTAATTCCTACAACAATTCTTATGGAAATTATAATAAGATGCCCTCTGATTTTGAATCTATTATTAAATAATTTATTTCTTCGCAAAAGAATTTTAATGCTATGACTGAAGAAAATTTGCTTAAGATTGATGATTTGGCTAGGAACGTTGATATAATTTATCTTGATGTTGATTCTTTGAAACTTAGATCTATTCCACCTAAGCATGATATCAATGAGTCTCTCAAAGCCATGATAATTCCCATTGACGAGTGCAAAGAAAGAACCGCTAGGATGCGTGGTAAGAAAGATGCCTTTATAAAAGCGTGTTCTTCTAGTTCCTATGAAAATAATGATGAAGATCTAAAAGTTATTAATGTGTACCCTATTAAATCTTTGTTTTGCAATATGAATCTTGATAATGATGGGACTGAATATGATCCACCTTTACCTAGAAGGCGTTCTAAGAATTCGGAATTTGTTGATCTTGATGCTAAATTTGATAAAAGTGGGATTGAAGAAATTAAAACCCTAGATGTTTCTAAACCCACTATATTGGATTTCAAGGAATTTAATTATGAAAATTGCTCTTTAATTGATTGTATTTCCTTGTTGCAATCCGTGCTAAAATCTCCTCATGCTTATAGTCAAAATAAAGCCTTTACTAAACATATCGTTGATGCCTTGATGCAATCTTATGAAGAAAAACTTGAATTGGAAGTTTCTATCACTAGAAAACTTTATGATGAGTGGGAACCTACTATTAAAATTAAAATTTAAAATTATGAGTTTTATGCTTTGTGTGATTTGGGTGCTAGTGTCTCTACTATTCCCAAAACTTTGTGTGATTTGCTAGATTTCCGTGATTTTGATGATTGTGCTCTAAACTTGCATCTTGCGGATTCCACTATTAAGAAACCTATGGGAAGAATTAATGATGTTATTATTGTTGCAAATAGGAATTATGTGCCCGTAGATTTTACCGTTCTTGATATATATTGCAATCCTTCTTGCCCTATTATTCTCGGTAGACCTTTCCTTAGAACGGTTGGTGCAATTATTGATATGAAGGAAGGGAATATTAGATTTCAGTTTCCATTAAAAAAGGGCATGGAACACTTCCCTAGAAAGAAAATAAAATTACCATATGAATCTATCACGAGAGCCACTTATGGATTGCCTACCAAAGATGGCAATACCTAGATCTATTCTTGCTTGTTATGCCTAGCTAGGGGCGTTAAACGATAGCGCTTGTTGGGAGGCAACCCAATTTTATTTTTATTCCTTGCTTTTTTCTCCTGTTTAGTAATAAATAAATTATTTAGCCTCTGTTTTGGTTATGTTTTTGTGTTTAACTAGTGTTTGTGTCAAGTAGAACCGTTGGGAAGACTTGGGGAAAGTCTTGTTGAACTTGCTGTAAAAAACAGAAACTTTAGCGCTCATGAGAACTGCTGCCATTTTACTTGGAGAGTGCTATTTAGTTAATTCTTTTTGAAGATGATTAATAGATAAATTCCTCACGTCCAGAAATTTATTTTAGAATTTTTGGGGTTCCATATCTTGCTCTAACTACAGATTACTACGGACTATTCTGTTTTTGACGGATTCTGTTTTTCGTGTGTTGTTTTCTTATTTTGATGAATCTATGGCTATTAAAATAGTTTATGATCCATAGAGAAGTTTTAATACAGTAGGTTTAACACCAATATAAATAAAGAATGAGTTCTTTACAGTACCTTGAAGTGGTCTTTTGTTTTCTTTCGCTAACGGAGCTCACGAGATTTTCTACTTTAAGTTTTGTGTTGTGAAGTTTTCAAGTTTTGGGTAAAGATTTGATGGATTATGGAACAAGGAGTGGCAAGAGCCTAAGCTTGTGGATTCCCATGGCACCCCCAAGATAATCTAAGGACACATAAAAGCCAAAGCTTGGGGATGCCCCGGAAGGCATCCCCTCTTTTTCGTCTACTTCTATCGGTAACTTTACTTGGAGCTATATTTTTATTCACCACATGATATGTGTTTTGCTTGGAGCGTCTTTTAGGATTTGAGTCTTTGCTTGTTAGTATAACACAATCATCCTTGATGTACACACCTTTTGAGAGAGCCATACATGATTTGGAATTTCATAGAATACTCTATGTGCTTCACTTATATCTTTTGAGCTTTATAGTTTTGCTCTAGTGCTTCACTTATATCTTTTAGAGCACGATGGTGGATTTGTTTTATAGAAACTATTGATCTCTCATGCTTAACTTAGATTATTTTGAGAGTCTTAATAGCATGGTAAATTTCTTAAAATCCTAATATGCTTGGTATGCAAGATTAATAATAAAACTTTCGTATGAGTGTGTTGAATACTAAGAAAAGTTTGATGCTTGATGATTGTTTTGAGATATGGAGGTAATAATATCAAAGTTATGCTAGTTGAGTAGTTGTGAAATTGAGAAATACTTGTGTTGAAGTTTGCAAGTCCCGTAGCATGCACGTATGGTAAACGTTATGCAACAAATTTGAAACATGAGTTGTTATTTGATTGTCTTCCTTATGAGTGGCGGTCGGGGACGAGCGATGGTTTTTTCCTACCAATCTATCCCCCTAGGAGCATGCGCGTAGTGCCGAGGTTTTTGATGACTTGTAGATTTTTTCAATAAGTATGTGAGTTCTTTATGACTAATGTTGAGTCCATGGATTATACGAACTCTCACCCTTCCATCCTTGCTAGCCTCTTCGGTTCCGTGCATTGCCCTTTCTCACATTGAGAGTTGGCGCAAACTTCGCCGGTGCATCCAAACCCCGTGATATGATACACACTTTCACACATAAACCTCCTTATATCTTCCTCAAAACAGCCACCATACCTACCTATTATGGCATTTCCATAGCCACTCCGAGATATATTGCCATGCAACTTTCCATTATTCCGTTCATCATGACACATTCATCATTGTCATATTGCTTAACATGATCATGTAGTTGACATAGTATTTGTGGCAAAGCCACCATTCATAATTCTTTCATACATGTCACCCTTGGTTCATTGCATATCCCGGTACACCGCCGGAGGCATTCATATAGAGTCATCTTTGTTCTAGTATCTAGTTGTAATCATTGAGTTGTAAATAAATAGAAGTGTGATGATCATCATTATTAGAGCATTGTCCCAAGTGAGGAAAAAAAGAAAAAGGCCATAAAAAAGAGAAGGCCCCGAAAAAGAGAAAGGCCATAAAAAAAGAAAAGGCCTAAAAAATGAGAGAAAAAGAGAGAAGGGACAATGTTACTATCCTTTTACCACACTTGTGCTTCAAAGTAGCACCATGATCTTCATAGTAAAGAGTCTCTCATGTTATCACTTTCATATACTAGTGGGAATTTTTCATTATAGAACTTGGCTTGTATATTCCAACAATGGGCCTCCTCAAGTGCCCTAGGTCTTCGTGAGCAAGCAAGTTGGATGCACACCCACTAGTTTCTTTTGTTGAGCTTTCATACATTTATAGCTCTAGTGCATCCGTTGCATGGCAATCCCTACTCCTTGCATTAACATCAATCGGTGGGCATCTCCATAGCCCATTGATTAGCCTCGTTGATGTGTGTCGGGGAAACTGATCCACGAACACCTATGGGGCTGGCGGACCGGGCCCCTTTCGGTTCGGCGGGGGGCGGAGGTCGCACGAAGAGCAGATCGAGGCGAGGCACACGAGCAGTTTACCCAGCTTCGGAGCTCTCCGGAGAGATAACACTCCTACTGCTGCTTGTCTGGTTGTATTATCTGGTGTTCTTGCTCTCGAGCGAGAGAGTGTGATGTTTTCTGGGCTACGAATGAATCGAAGCAAACTGTCCGAACCTCCGAACCCCCTCTACGTTGCGCATGGGCCTCCTTTTATACGCTGAAGGGGTCACCGACAGGTGGCAACGCAGAGGAGGGTAAAAACGTAAAAAGCAAGGTAGTTGATACAGGTGCTTGTACAGTACACCCTACCTAACCCTGACGGCAGGGGACAAGGGCATTAAATTCCCGTCTGAGTCGCCCGAACAATGTAGAAAAGGACCGTTAGGGGCGCCACCGTTCGCCACGATGGCGATCTTGTCAGCTTCGCATGCCACTGCGCACTGCTGGCTGCACAGCCTCCCGCCACGCGCGCCTGGAGAGGCCCCCAGAGCGACACGTTGGTGGATGCGCTGGAGCATGGGCGCAGAGTGGCCGCCTGCCGAGGCAAGCCCCTTGCCGCTGTTGTTATCTCGCCGGGTCCAGAAGCTCGTCGCTCACCGGGCCTCGGTGTACCTTGTTTAGTCTTCCCGGCAAGCTCCTCTTGCCGGGGCCTTGTTGCCTTGCCGGAGCGCGTGGCGCGTCGCGGCAAGTTCCTTGGAGCGCCTTGGTTGGCCTTCCCGGCAAGCTCCTCTTGCCGGGGTCTTGTCTCCTTAGCTTAAATACTTTGTTCTTGGATGGCTCCAAGGGAACCTTAGGGGGATCTTGGCGTTCGCCCGGCTAGCCTTTGCCGTGGGGTGCTGCAACTGCCCGTGCACAAGTTCGGGGTACTAGGGTACCCCTATTCTAGTACACCGACAGGAGCCCCCGGGCCTGGGCCAGACACGGTGCCGAGCGCTGTTGGGCCGGGCCCAAGACAGGGCACGAGCACACGCGGGCTGGGCCACGCCAAATCTTGCTCCGTATCCACCGCGCTCTCCCATAACGGCACGCGTTGAATGCGGCATCGTGGGAGAGATCGTGGGTGGTTGTTTATTTGGAAGGCCGAAACGTCCGCCCCGTCCCTCTTTATAAGCAGAGGAAACAGAGGCAGTTCGTTCCCCCTCGCTGGTTGCTGCTACTCCTTCTTCACAAACTCCGCCGCTCCCCCCTTCTTCTCGAAGCCGAGAGAGCAGCGCTCCGCCCC
>NC_041384.1:538838698-538852744 GCF_002162155.2 Triticum dicoccoides | reverse complement strand
TGCCACCAGCATCACCACGCCGTCGACCTTCCCCACCACCTCCGCCATGGCCCCGAAAGCCGACAAGGGAAAGGGTGTGAAGTTGGCCGAGGCGCAGCGGCTAGCGGCGCTACGGAAGGAGCGGGCGATCTTCACCCCCCAGCTCGGCGTGCAGGAGCTGAGGGAGTACTTCTACCTCTTTTGGGCAACGGAGACGCATGCGCATCCGCGCACGAGGGTACTCCCGGCCGCTGCCTTGGAGTTGGCTCCAAATGGGTACCCGTTCTTCCCGCTATTCTTCTATTGCGGGCTCTGCCCGCCCTTCTCGGAGTTCTTCTGTGATATTATGAACACATATGGCTTCCGCCTCCTTGACTTCACCCCCAACGCTGTCCTGACCATGGCAGTTTTCGCACACTTGTGCGAAAACTTTGTAGGAGTCCACCCTAGTATTGCCCTTTTTCGCCACTTCTTCATACCTCGGGTAGAGAGAGGAGAGCCGCTTGCCGGAGGGATTGCCTGGGTTTCGAGAGTCAGCAAGAAAGAGGCATACTTGGAGGGTGAGCTCCGCAGCAAGTGGGAGGAGTGGAGAGCGGAGTGGTGCTGGATCATTGAGGAGAATCCGCAGCCCTTCACCGCCGTGCGCCAAACTCCAATAGTGCGCGGCAATGACTGGAGCAACGTGGCCCCGGAAGACGGGAGGCTGAAGATCGCCATCACTAGGATTCTTCGCCTCAGGCTTGCCGGGCTCACCGTAGGTGCTGTCGGGGCAGATTTCCTCCGCCGCCGCATTGCCCCCCTGCAGGAGAGGGGGAGGCCCGCCTGGGAACTCAAGAATTCGGCGGACATCATGAGGCTATGGACGGGCCTCAACTACAACTTCACCGTCTTGGAGTTGGACGCAATGCTCTTGGAATTATTCAAACGCGACCCCCAGCACCCATTCACACTGCCGAGGGGCGTAGTTCCTTTGTGCAATAACTCTTCGCTTGACCAGATCCGCGCCATGATGCCGTTGTGCGATTCACACGGCATTGTCCCAACTTGGCAAGAGCCTGCGAATGACGTTGTGCGAGCATTCTTCGACACCTTGGAGGAAGTGCCGGTCCGCGCTGACGAGCAGAAGAGCCTCACCCGTGACACCACCGACGAGGAGCTGCAGCTCATCACTACTAGGGCGGAAGAGGCTGCGGCCGCAGCTACTGCGGGCGTGTTTGTGTTCACTGTGGAGGAGGCGGAGTCTGCGGAGGCGGCAAACCTTGCCGAACGCGCGGAGTTCATGGGCGAGGAGGAGCCTGCCGGTTCCGAAGCCTAGCCGAGCGAGGCCGGCGAGGAGGAGGCCGAGCCTTCAGAGAACTTGCCGCAGGTGGAGCCCCCGGCCCCGCCAAGGAGGCGCCTTCGCAGGGCCGGGGACGCAGCGGGGCGGCAGCCGGCTCCACAGCCACCGAGCCGCGCGACGCGCTCTACCGCGGCAAGCAATGTTGCCGTGGGAGCGCCTCACGCGACAGCGGCAACTGGAGCGGGATCTTCCCGGGCCACTGCCACTGCCCCCGCCAAGCGGGCAAGGGATCCCACTCCTCCACCTCGCCGCACCGGAGGAGGGCCGGACTTCGATCTTTCCGCGCTCAGCTCCGACGAGGAGGAAGAAGAGTGAGTTTCTTTGGTGCTCTTATAATCCTTCAATCTTGTTGTTTATATCTTGTATCTGACTTGCTCCAATCTGGACTCCTTTCTTTTCAGAACACTAGCCTAGAGAGCGGCGAAGAGGGCCAAGGTCACGGTGATCATCATCGAGGATGACCCCATCGTGTCAGTAGGAGGTGGGCCCGAGACCACCTTGACGGACCCGGCAATCACCCCTCACAGCAGCCCCCAGCGCAGCCCCCAGCGTAAGTTCATAGTTTAGCCTTCTGCTGCCGGGCGCGCTTGAGTGCTTTTTCCTTTGTTGATATCTTGCTTATTGACTTGTGCAGGAGCAGAGCAGCCTCATCAGGAGCGCCCGGAGGCCGGTCCCGAAGTGCCATTTGCTTCGACTGCGCCGCCAAGGGAGGAGTCCCCGGCAAGGGAGCGCTCTCTGGCAAGGGACGGCACTGTTGATCCTGCGGCGACCGAGGCCGCAAATGAAGATCTTGGCGCAGGTAATCCACTTGCCCAGAAACTTTCCCTTGGGTTCTGCTTCTTCCGTTTTTCCTTTCTTGGATTTTTGATTGATTTTCCTCCCTTCTTCGTTCTTCAGACCCATCTACGGCTGAGCCAATGGAGACAGAGGGCGCCGGCGAGGAAGGTGCTGGTGCTGATGAGACCGCCGGCGAGGAGGCCGCCGCGGCTGCTGCTGCGGAAGCCGGCGAGGGGTCGGGCGATCGCACTGACGACCCTGAGGCCGCAGGAGCGCCGGGCACTGCGCCGACCGCCGAACCCTCTGCCGCTTCCGCGGAGCCGGGCTCCGAGGAGCCCCAGCCCGGCGCCTACTTGAAGGCCAGTGACAATATCTTCATCAATCTACCCTGGGCGTCGAGCTCCAGGGCGCCGGTCGAGGGGGAGACTTTTGACAGGGAGGTGCTCGCCTCTGCTGGACTGTCATTGGTTGACGCGCCCGACAGCAGCAGCGGCGAGCCTGAGGAGGAGCAGCTAGTGCGGAAGCTGCTGTCACTCTACCGCACCCCGCAAGCCAAGCTGGCTTCCCGGGAAGCGCTTGTCACGAAGGCGGGAGTTGACATGGAAAAGCGCGCGGAGGAGCTCCGGGGCCAAAATCAAGAAGCTCTCCGGTCCCTGGCGCAGGAGCGGGAGCGAGTCGACGAGGAGCGCATGGCCTTTCTTCTCGAGAGGGCCGAGGCTGAGGAGGAACAAAGGCTGGCTGCCGAGAAGCAGTCCGCGCGGGAAGGTGAACTAGTGCAGCGGAAGGCCAACCTCGACAGTTACGAGGAAGAGCTCGCCGAGCATGAGCAAGCACTTGGCGGGGCGCTCAAGGAGGCAAAGGACGCCGCGACAACTGCAGAGGCCGCCAAGAAAGAGCTAGAGGAGAAGGTGGCGCAGCTGGAGGCCGATATTGGGAAGAGCGTCGAGGAGCTTGCCGCGCTCAAGCGTGAGCGCGAGAAGGATGCTGCCGCCCACGATGAGCTGCAAGGCCTTCTCGCTGAGAGGGGCAAGGAGCTCAGTGCCGCCAAGGATTCCAAAGCAGACCTGGAGCTGAAGCTGGCCACGCTGACACACGAGCTAGATCTTTATTCCCTTCATCCACATGCCACCGAAGAAGAAGACTTCGGCCGCAGCCGCTCCATCCACGTCACTTCCGCCACCGTTGGAGCAAACGAGTGGTGGGATGGACGCCGGCGGAAGAAAGGACGTCGACGAGGAAGCTCATGATGCCGCCAGGTCCAAGAACAAGGCTGCACAAACCTGGCGACTGTACATGTTCCACGCCACTCTCAGGAGGCGCAAGATCAACAGCGTCATGGCACTAGCAGTGCCATACGCATGATAGCCCAAGACCAAGCTGGTGGATCTCGGGGCGCTCAAGACCAGCATGCACGCCAGCGTGCTGGCACGAGCGGGGCACGGTCACCTGGACGGGATACTGCTCCTTCTAACATAGTTAGAAGTTCGAGCACGTCCCGCTCCTCGCGCCGCCCGCCACTGCTACCCACCACTCCAGCAGAAGCTTTGGCACGAGCTCAACTTCTCCTATATTACCCTCCGACGTCGGACAAGATCGACGAATGGAGAGCCACCATTCAGAGTCTCATCGGCTACGCCAACGGCGACACTCCACGGCGGCCGAGCGCGTCGCCGCCGCGGCAGGGCCGCCAGACGTGAGCTGGTGGCGACGAAACGGGCGGAGGTGCAACTACCATGCAATCACCGCCCCGAAGGCCAAGATCGCCGACTCGCCGGATCCACCTCGACAGCGACTCCACTGCATCGTCGGATCCACGAGCTCGTCGCGATCAGCGCCAAGTTCTTCATGATCGACAACAAGAAGACGCTCGAACCCGCATCGAGCGCCAAAGAGAAGCGCGATGTCAATCCGACAAGCGCGCTGGGCCCTCTGTTGACATGCATGCGCCAGGGGAACCAGGCGATCTGCCGTACGCGGTAGGTTGTCCTGCGTTCACTCGTGAGCTGCGGCAAGTCCAGTGGCCCAGCACAAAGAACTTCAAGCCAGACGTACCGGAGAAATACGACGGCAAGACGCATCCGTCAGAGTTCCTCAGCATCTACACCATTGCAGTACAAGCTGTCGGGGGACGAGAGGACAAGATCCTTGCCAACTACTTCCCGCTGGTGCTCAAGCCCAACGTCAGATCCTGGCTCATGCACTTGTCGGACAACTCCATATCCTCTTGGGCTGATCTGTGCCATCAGTTTGTCGGCGCCTTTACCGGCGGACACAAGCCTCATGGCCAGGAGAGTGATCTTCATCTGCTCGCCCAGAAGGAAGGAGAGCCCCTGCGCAAGTACATTCAGAGATTCAGTAGTGTGCAGCACAACATCCCAGACATCCACCCTGCCGCGGTGATCAGCGCGTTCCATCAGAACATGCGGAACCGCAGGATGCGGGAGGAAATGGCGATGTGCAAGATCAGGGACGTCAGTGAGTTATATGGACTGGCCGACAAGTGTGCGCGTGCTGAGGAAGGGAGGAGACTCCCCGGAGTAAATATAGGAGCGGGAGGATCTGACAGTGAAGATGCTGCCCCGACAAGGAAAAACCGGCGGCGGAACAACAGAAGGAGGAAAGGCAAAGAAGTGCTAGTTGTTGAGCAGTCCGGCAACGGTGGCGGCGCCAAGGAAGCCAAAGCTGGTGACTCCGGAAAGGAGGTTGCCGCGGAGGTGGCGGTCGCTGACAAGCAGGACGGCACCAACAAGCAGTATTGCAAGATTCACCGCACCAAGGGCCATGATCTTCAGCACTGTAAGAGAGTCGAGCAGCTTGTTGAGCAACGGAAAGCTGAATACGAGCAGCGCGACAAAGAGAAGGCCCAGGAAGGAGCTGGTGGATCCGGCAAGAAACGTCCCGGCCGAGGAGGACGCCGCGGCAAGGCCAAGCAGCGGCAAGGAGACAGACCTCCTCGCGGCCGCGACAAGGATGAAGATGACGGCGACGATGAAGATATGGATGATGAGGAGACTGATGAGCAGGAGTTCCAGAAAGCCACAGAGGTCCTGTGCGTTGACGGTGGTGCTTCTCTGCATGCCTCGCACCGCCAGCTCAAGCAGTGGGTGCGGGAAGTTAATGCAGCAGAACCACCCGTCGAGTCACGCAAGCCTCTGAAATGGTCCGGCACGCCTATCATCTTTGATATTGAGGACCACCCGGATCGCATAACTGCGGTCGGGTGCTTGCCGATGTTGGTTTCACCAACAATCCGCAACCTCAAGGTCACTAAGATGCTAGTTGACGGCGGGGCCGGCTTGAACCTGATCTCCTCCGCGGTGCTCCAGAAGCTCCAGATCCCTGACAGCGAGCTCGAAGAGACCGACACATTTCAAGGAATCAACCCGGGAAGGAGCAAGCCAAAGGGAAAGATCACGTTGCCGGTAACATTTGGCAGTGAGCTGAACTTTAGGACTGAGAGGGTCACGTTTGACGTTGCCGACTTTCCATTACCTTACAATGGAATCCTTGGCCGTCCGGCACTCGCCAAGTTCATGGCAGCCTCTCACTATGCGTACAACGTACTGAAAATGCCAGGCCCAATAAGTGTCATCTCTGTCCCTGGCGACAAGAAGGATGCTCTTATCTGTGCCGACAAGATCTACCGGGAAGCAGCAGCCGCAGCAGAACGCAAGATACTTGCCGCTGAAGCTCCCAGGGGGAAGAAGAAGACCAAGTCCGACAAGAGCTCTGATGCCCACTCCGGCAAGCGCACCTCTTTGGAGTGCTGCGCTACCGTTGAGGACGCACCATCGAGCTCCACCGGCAAGTGTAAGAAGGCAATGGCAGCTCCACCTGAGACTAAGAAGGTGTCCGCCAAGGAGGATGGCACTAGTGGTACCTTCACCATCAGCGCCACTCTTGACCCCAAATAGGAAAGCGCGCTCGTTGCTTTCCTGCGGGCGAATGTCGACGTGTTTGCGTGGCAACCGTCTGATATCCCCGGTGTTCCCAGGAAAGTAATTGAGCACCACCTTGTCGTCTGTCCTCATGCGCGAACCGTCAAGCAGAGAGTCAGGAAGCAGGCAGTAGAGCGTCAAGAATTCATCGCAGAAGAAATCAAGAAGTTGGAAGCAGCGGGCCTTGTCAGAGGAGTACTCCATCCCACGTGGTTGGCCAATCCTGTTGTTGTGCGCAAAGCTAACGGGAAATGGAGACTTTGTATTGACTTCACTGATGTTAATAAAGCTTGTCCCAAAGACCCATTTCCCTTGCCGCGTATTGACCAGATTGTTGACTCCACAGCCGGATGTGATTTGCTTTCATTTCTTGATGCATACTCAGGATACCATCAGATCTTCATGGCAGAAGAAGATGAAGAGAAAACCGCATTTATCACCCCGTGTGGCACGTACTGCTTCGTACAGATTCCTTTCGGTTTGAAGAATGCTGGTTCAACATTCGCAAGGGTAGTCCACCATGCTTTTGAGCCGCAAATGCACAGAAATGTGGAAGCTTACATGGATGACATAGTGGTCAAGAGCAAGAACAAAGCGACCTTGATTCAAGATTTAGACGAGACATTTGCAAATCTGCGCAAGATCAACCTCAAGCTTAACCCCGAGAAGTGCGTGTTTGGAGTCCCTTCCAGCAAGCTTCTCGGGTTCTTCGTGTCTCAGCGGGGAATTGAAGCCAATCCCGACAAGATCAAAGCCATCGAGTAGATCGAAGCACCAAAGCGCGTCAAGGATGTACGACGGCTTGCCGGTTGCGTAGCTGCTCTCAGCAGGTTTATCTCCAGATCTGCTGAGCGCGCCCTGCCATTTTTCAAAATTTTGAAAAAGGCAGGTCCGATAAAATGGACTCCGGAAGCGGAGGCTGCGCTGCAGGACTTGAAGAGATACCTGTCCTCCACTCCAACACTTGTCGCACCTAAGCCGCAAGAGAAGTTGCTGCTGTATATAGCAACAACCAATCAAGTGGTTAGTGCTGCGTTAGTGGCGGAGAGGGAGGCGGATGATGAGCCAGCAACCACGGCAGATCCATCCAGCGACAAGCAGGGGGCTTCGTCGACAAGCTCTGGTCCCGACAAACATGGGTTTGCGCAGGAACATGATAAGATGCCAAGGAGAATGGTGCAGCGCCCAGTTTACTTTGTCAGTTCTCTTCTACAAGGGGCTAGATCAAGGTACTCTGGTGTGCAGAAGTTGCTTTTCGGCCTCCTCATGGCCTCGAGAAAGCTGCGCCATTACTTCCAAGCACATGAGATCACAATCGTCACTCGCTTTCCGCTGAAAAGGATACTGCAAAATCCAGAAGCAACGGGCAGGATTGTCGAGTGGGCGCTGGAACTGTCAAGCTTTGGCCTCAAGTTCGAGAGCACCTAAACTATCCAAAGGAGAGCATTGGCAGAGTTCATAGCAGAGTGGACGCCACCCCCAGATGATGAAATTCCAGAAACGAGCATCCCCGTCAAAGAGGCAAGAAAAGAGTGGCTGATGTACTTTGATGGTGCCTTCTCGCTGCAAGGCGCCGGTGCAGGCGTGCTGCTTGTCGCACCCACCGGAGAGCACCTCAAGTACGTAGTCCAGATGCACTTTCCCAAAGAGCAAGCAACCAACAATACTACAGAGTATGAAGGATTGCTTGCCGGTCTCAGAATCGCAGCAGACCTTGGGATCAAGAAGCTCATTGTCAGGGGTGACTCACAGCTTGTCGTCCGACAAGTGAACAAAAACTACCAGAGTCCGTTGATGGAAGCGTATGTTGATGAAGTGAAGAAGCTAGAAGAGCACTTTGACGGCCTACAAATGGAGCATATCCCAAGAGCTCAGAATGATATTGCTGATGGCTTGTCAAAGTGCGCCGCACTAAAGTTACCTGTGGAACCAGGGATCTTTGTGCTTAAGTTGACTCAACCATCCGTAATGCCCTCAACTGGACAAAGCAAGAAGAGGAAGTTGGTTTCCGGCGACTACTTTCCGGCAGAGCTCCCCGAAGCCGCCGCCAAGAAAGTCCCCAAGATCAACACCAAGGAAGCCGAGGGGCAGTCTGCTCCGGCAAGCCTTATGGTTTGTTCCGTTGAAGAAGACGCTCCCGACAAGTTTTGCTCCGGCAAGCTTGCCGGGGAACATCAAGCTCCGGCAGGGCCACAAGTCCTTGCCGTAGAAGCGGATGTTCCCGCAGCAGCAGATGTGTCTTTAGTCCTTGTTGTCGAGCCACAAGCGATGGGCACAGCAGATTGTCCACTTCCTTCAGACAGGAGAACTTCCCGAAGAACAAGAAGAAGCAGAAAGAGTAGCCCGGCAGTCAAGTATGTACCAGTTTGTTGATAGCATACTGTACAAAAGAAGACTCAACAGTGTGAAATTGAAGTGTATTCGCCGGGAAAATGGACAAAAGATGTTGGCGGAGATACATGGAGGCATATGTGGCCACCACATTGGCGCAAGAGCACTTGTCGGCAAAGCTTTCCGGCAAGGTTTCTTTTGGCCGACAGCCCTCCAGGATGCAACTGCACAAGTAACCAAGTGTGAAGCGTGCCAGTTCCACTCCAAACAGATACACCAGCCAGCTCAAGCTCTCCAGACAATCCCTTTATCCTGGCCATTTTCGGTCTGGGGGCTCGATATCCTCGGCCCCTTCCCCCGAGCTGTCGGGGGCTTTGAGTACTTGTACGTCGCAATCGACAAGTTCACAAAGTGGTCGGAAGTGCAGCCAGTGAGGAAGGTGACAGCACAGTCAGCAGTCAAGTTCTTCAGGTCGATTGTTTGCCGTTTCGGGATCCCTAACAGGATCATCACCGACAACGACACGCAATTCACGAGCCGCACCTTCATGCAGTACGTCCAAGACCTTGGCGCCAAGGTCTGCTTCGCTTCTGTTGCTCATCCAAGAAGCAACGGTCAAGCAGAGAGGGCAAATGCTAAAGTGCTGCGCGGGCTCAAGACCAGAACTTTCGACAGGCTGCACAGGTGCGGAAGGAACTGGATCGAGGAGCTGCCGGTGGTTCTTTGGTCGATCAGAACGACGCCAAATCGAGCCACTGGCCAGACACCTTTCGCTCTAGTCTATGGAGCAGAGGCAGTTCTCCCCACGGAACTCGTATACGGATCACCTTGAGTGCTCGCTTATGATGAGCTTGAGCAAGAACAGCTGCGGCAAGACGACGCGCTGCTCCTTGAGGAACATCGTCTTCAGGCTGCTGTACGAGCTGCTCGATACCAGCAAGCTTTGCGCTACTATCATAGCCACAAAGTTAAAGCCAGAAGCTTCGAGGAAGGCGACCTTGTTCTTCGGCGCGTTCAGTCCGCCAAGAATTCCAACAAGTTGACGCCAAAGTGGGAAGGCCCTTATCGGGTGAGACGAGTCACAAGGCCTGGCGCTGTCCGCCTTGAGACCGAAGATGGCATTCCAATGAGCAACTCCTGGAACATAGAACATCTTCGTAAGTTTTTCCCATAAGGCGCGGTTGCCGGAACCCGTTTCGGCAACCACCTTTTGTACAAGTCTTGCCGCTGTTGCATGTAATCCTTTGTACAAAGCCGGGCGTAGATCCCGTGCATAAGTAAAACCCCATGTGCTCCGCACAGCTTGTCCATTTCATGCGTTAGTTCCTTTCTTGCATGCGATTATCTGACACTTTGTGCAGCACCTACATCCAGTAAGCAGTAACGAGCCGAAGAGCTCCATATTATTATTTTCTCTTCTTTCTTTTTCTTTTAAAGGAAAAGTAGGTTCTCTCGCACACAAGTTTGACGGGGGGGAAGGAGAAGATTGTGGTATGGGCCAGCCGTCGTTCAAGCGAAGACTTGCCTTACCGGGAAGCAAATGACAGAAAAGCTAAGTTGCCAAAGTTTGAGCAATCACTTTTTAAAATTTTTGAGTTATCTTCCTCAAACGACCCTGCTTTGTATGGAAAACCTGTGCACGGAGGAACCAACTCGTGGCTAGTTGCGCCCTTACTTTGTTTCGAGTCCGCTCAACAGCTTAAGCGTGCTGCATCTAGTCGCGACAAGGTTTCTTGTCGGAAGCAGCGCCGCCAGCAGGCTGCTGAAGTTCCGCACTCAGCGCTCGCGGCTCGGGCGCCTGCGCCGACAAGTTCCCTAGAAGCGTAGGGTAAAAACATACAAAGGAAGGAATCTAGTAGAGGAAATAACATTGCAATTGATAACAGAAATAAAGTTATATTACAAAGATAACTTGTCGCAGCTCTAACAGACTGTTTTCATAACATGATCAGCAGCGACAAGGGAAAAGAAGGAAGGGGCGGCCTAATCTACGCGTCCGCCCTCGACTCTCTTGATCTCGCTCACCTTGTCCACAATGGGTGCGACAAGGGCCTTGAGTGCATCCAGATCGGCGTCAGGCGGCAAGGACCTGAGGACGTTGGTGAAGCTGAGGCCTGGGTTGCGGAAGGCCACCTTCATCAGCACCTTCTGGAGAACCCCGGCGCAGATTTTGCGTGACTCGTCGGCCAGCTGCTTCGGGATCCTCTCCCGGAGCCGCTGGAGTGCCGTCGCCACGCCCTTGAAGAACAGGCTGAGCTTGGCGCTGGGTTGAAGACTCTCGTCGGAAGGATACCCAAAGTCCTCCATCCCCAGCTGCGTCAGCTCCTCGTTGATGACTGCGGCAGTGTTCACCAGACCCTCGGTCCAGTGCTCCACTGTGTCTCTGAACGAGTTCTGGGTAACTGCAATGCTCTCCAGCAGCGCCGCGTCAGCCTTGACCTTCTCCGACAAGGTCTTCTCCCGCTCCTTGGCGGCCTCCAGCGTCTGCGTCAGCGTGGCCAGCTTCAGCTCCAGGTCTGCTTTGGAATCCTTGGCGGCGCTGAGCTCCTTGCCCCTCTCAGCGAGAAGGCCTTGCAGCTCACCGTGGGCGGCAGCATCCTTCTCACGCTCATGCTTGAGAGCGGCAAGCTCCTCGCCACTCTTCCCAATATCGGCCTCCAGCTGCGCCACCTTCTCCTCTAGCTCTTTCTTGGCGGCCTCTGCAGTTGCCGCGGCGTCCTTTGCCTCCTTGAGCGCCCCGCCAAGTGCTTGATCACGCTCGGCGAGCTCTTCCTCGTAGCTGTCGAGGTTGGCCTTCCGCTGCACTAGTTCACCTTCCCGCGCGGACTGCTTCTCGGCAGCTAGCCTTTGTTCCTCCTCAGCCTCGGCCTTCTCGAGAAGAAAGGCCGTGCGCTCCTCGTCGAGTCGCTCCCGCTCCTGCGCCAGGGACCGGAGAGCTTCTTGATTTTGGCCCCGGAGCTCCTCCGCGCGCTTTTCCATGTCAACTCCCGCCTTCGCGACAAGCGCTTCCCGGGAAGCCAGCTTGGCTTGCCGGGTGCGGTAGAGTGACAGCAGCTTCTGCAGCAGCTGCTCCTCCTCAGGCTCGCCGCTGCTGCTGCCGGGCGCGTCAACCAATGACAGTCCAGCAGAGGCGAGCACCTCCCCATCAAAAGTCTCCCCCTCGACCGGCGCCCTGGAGCTCGACACCCAGGGTAGCTTGATGAAGATATTGTCACCGGCCTTCAAGTAGGCGCCGGGCTGGGGCTCCTCGAAGCCCGGCTCCGCGGAAGCGGCAAAGGGTTCGGCGGTTGGCGCAGTGCCCGGCGCTCCTGCGGCCTCAGGGTCGTCAGTGCGATCGCCCGACCCCTCGCCGGCTTCCGCAGCAGCAGCCCCGGCGGCCTCCTCGCCGGCGGTCTCATCAGCACCGGCACCTTCCTCGTCGGCGCCCTCTGTCTCCATTGGCTCAGCCGTAGATGGGTCTGAAGAATGAAGAAGGGAGGAAAATCAATCAAAAATCCAAGAAAGGAAAAACGGAAGAAGCAGAACCCAAGGGAAAGTTTCTGGGCAAGTGGATTACCTGCGCCAAGATCTTCATTTGCGGCCTCGGTCGCCGCAGGATCAGCAGTGCCATCCCTTGCCGGAGAGTCCCCCCTTGCCGGAGAGCGCTCCCTTGCTGGGGGCTCCTCCCTTGGCGGCGCAGTCGAAGCAGGTGGCACTTCGGGACCGGCCTTCGGGCGCTCCTGATGAGGCTGCTCTGCTCCTGCACAAGTCAATAAGCAAGATATCAACAAAGGAAAAAGCACTCAAGCGCGCCCGGCAGCAGAAGGCTAAACTATGAACTTACGCTGGGGGCTGCGCTGGGGGCTGCTCTGAGGGGTAATTGCCGGGTCCGTCAAGGTGGTCTCGGGCCCACCTCCTGCTGACACGATGGGGTCATCCTCGATGACGATCACCGCGGCCTTGGCCCTCTTCGCCGCTCTCTGGGCCAGTGTTCTGAAAAGAAAGGAGTCCAGATTGGAGCAAGTCAGATACAAGATATAAACAGCAAGATTGAAGGATTATAAGAGCACCAAAGAAACTCACTCTTCTTCCTCCTCGTCGGAGCTGAGCGCGGAAAGATCGAAGTCCGGCCCTCCTCCGGAGCGGCGAGGTGGAGGAGTAGGATCCCTTGCCCGCTTGGCGGGGGCAGTGGCAGTGGCCCGGGAAGATCCCGCTCCAGTTGCCGTTGTTGCGTGAGGCGCTCCCGCGGCAACATTGCTTGCCGCGGTAGAGCGCGTCACGCGGCTCGGTGGCTGTGGAGCTGGTTGCCGCCCCGCTGCGTCCCCGGCCCTGCGAAGGCGCCTCCTTGGCGGGGCCGGGGGCTCCGCCTGCGGCAAGTTCTCTAAAGGCTCAGCCTCTTCCTCGCCGGCCTCGCTCGGCTCGGCTTCGGAACCGGCAGGCTCCTCCTCGCCCATGAACTCCGCGCGTTCGGCAAGGTTTGCCGCCTCTGCAGCCTCCGCCTCCTCCACAGTAAACCCAAACACACCCACAACAGCTGCGGCCGCAGCCTCTTCCGCCTTAGTAGCGATGAGCTGCAGCTCCTCGTCGGTGGTGTCACGGGTGAGGCTTTTCTGCTCGTCAGCGCGGACCGGCACTTCCTCCAAGGTGTTGAAGAACGCTCGCACAACGTCATCCGCAGGCTCTTGCCAAGTTGGGACGATGCCGTGTGAATCGCACAACGGCATCATGGCGCGGATCCGGTCAAGCGAAGAGTTATTGCACAAAGGAACTACGCCCCTCGGCAGTGTGAATGGGTGCTGGGGGTCGCGTTTGAATAACTCCAAGAGCATTGCGTCCAACTCCAAGACGGTGAAGTTGTAGTTGAGGCCCGGCCGCAGCCTCATAATGTCCGCCGAATTCTTGAATTCCCAAGCGGGCCTCCCCCTCTCCTGCAGGGGGGCAATGCGGCGGCGGAGGAAATCTGCCCCGACAGCACCTACGGTGAGCCCGGCAAGCCTGAGGCGAAGAATCCTAGTGATGGCGATCTTCAGCCTCTCGTCTTCCGGGGCCACGTTGCTCCAGTCATTGCCGCGCACTATTGGAGTTTGGCGCACGGTGGTGAAGGGCTGCGGATTCTCCTCAACGATCCAGCACCACTCCGCTCTCCACTCCTCCCACTTGCTGCGGAGCTCACCCTCCAAGTACGCCTCTTTCTTGCCGACTCTCGAGACCCAGGCAATCCCTCCGGCAAGCGGCTCTCCTCTCTCTACCCGAGGTATGAAGAAGTGGTGAAAAAGGGCAACACTAGGGTGGACTCCGACAAAGTTTTCGCACAAGTGTGCAAAGACTGCCATGGTCAGGACAGCGTTGGGGGTGAAGTCAAGGAGGCGGAAGCCATATGTGTTCATAATATCACAGAAGAACTCCGAGAAGGGCGGGCAGAGCCCGCAATAGAAGAATAGCGGGAAGAACGGGTACCCATTTGGAGCCAACTCCGAGGCAGCGGCTGGGAGTACCCTCGTGCGCGGATGTGCATGCGTCTCCGTCGCCCCAAAGAGGTAGAAGTACTTCCTCAGCTCCTGCATGCTGAGCTGGGGGGTGAAGATCGCCCGCTCCTTCCGCAGCGCCGCGAGCCGCTGCGCCTCGGCCGACTTCATACCCTTTCACTTGTCGGCTTTCGAGGCCATGGTGGAGGTGGTGGGGAAGGTCGACGGCATGGTGATG
>NC_041384.1:538762897-538838376 GCF_002162155.2 Triticum dicoccoides | reverse complement strand
GGAGTTTGTGAAGAAGGAATAGCAGCAACCAGCGAGGGGGAACGAACTGCCTCTGTTTCCTCTGCTTATAAAGAGGGACGGGGCGGACGTTTCGGCCTTCCAAATAAACAACCACTCACGATCTCTCCCATGATGCCGCATTCAACGCGTGCCGTTATGGGAGAGCGCGGTGGATACGGAGCAAGATTTGGCGTGGCCCAGCCCGCGTGTGCCCGTGCCCTGTCTTGGGCCTGGCCCAACAGCGCTCGGCATCGTGTCTGGCCCAGGCCCGGGGGCTCCTGTCGGTGTACTAGAATAGGGGTACCCTAGTACCCCAAACTTGTGCACGGGCAGTTGCAGCACCCCGCGGCAAAGGCTTGCCGGGCGAACGCCAAGATCCCCCTAAGGTTCCCTTGGAGTCATCCAAGAACAAAGTATTTAAGCTAAGGAGACAAGACCCCGGCAAGAGGAGCTTGCCGGGAAGGCCAACCAAGGCGCTCCAAGGAACTTGCCGCGACGCGCCACGCGCTCCGGCAAGGCAACAAGGCCCCAGCAAAAGGAGCTTGCCGGGAAGACTAAACAAGGTACACCGAGGCCCGGTGAGCGACGAGCTTCTGGACCCGGCGAGATAACAACAGCGGCAAGGGGCTTGCCGTGGCAGGCGGCCACTCTGCACCCACGCTCCAGCGCATCCACCAACGTGTCGCTCTGGGGGCCTCTCCGGGCGCACGTGGCGGGAGGCTGTGCAGCCAGCGGTGCGCAGTGGCATGCAAAGCTGACAAGATCGCCATCGTGGCGAATGGTGGCGCCCCTAACGGTCCTTTTCTGCACTGTTCGGGCGACTCAGACGGGCATTTAATGCCCTTGTCCCCTGCCGTCAGGGTTAGGTAGGGTGTACTGTACAAGCAACTGTATCAACTACCTTGCTTTTTACGTTTTTACCCTCCTCTGCGTTGCCACCTGTCGGTGACCCCTTCAGCGTATAAAAGGAGGCCCATGCGCAACGTAGAGGGGGTTCGGAGGTTCGGACAGTTTGCTTCGATTCATTCGTAGCCCAGAAAACATCACACTCTCTCGCTCGAGAGCAAGAACACCAGATAATACAACCAGACAAGCAGCAGTAGGAGTGTTATCTCTCTGGAGAGCTCCGAAGCTGGGTAAACTGCTCGTGTGCCTCGCCTCGATCTGCTCTTCTTGCGACCTCCGCCCCCCGCCGAACCGAAAGGGGCCCGGTCCGCCGGCCCCACAGGTGTTCGTGGATCAGTTTCAAGCGCCCGACCGCAGTTATGCGATCCGGGTGGTCCTCAATATCAAATATGATAGGCGTGCCGGACCATTTCAGAGGCTTGCGTGACTCGACGGGTGGTTCTGCTGCATTAACTTCCCGCACCCACTGCTTGAGCTGGCGGTGCGAGGCATGCAGAGAAGCACCACCGTCAACGCACAGGACCTCTGTGGCTTTCTGGAACTCCTGCTCATCAGTCTCCTCATCATCCATATCTTCATCGTCGCCGTCATCTTCATCCTTGTCGCGGCCGCGAGGAGGTCTGTCTCCTTGCCGCTGCTTGGCCTTGCCACGGCGTCCTCCTTGGCCGGGACGTTTCTTGCCGGATCCACCAGCTCCTTCCTGGGCCTTCTCCTTGTTGTGCCGCTCGTATTCAGCTTTCTGTTGCTCAACAAGCTGTTCGACTTTCTTACAGATCTGGAGATCATGGCCCTTGGTGCGGTGGATCTTGCAATATTGCTTGTTGGGGTTGTCCTGCTTGTCGGCGACTGCTGCCTCCGCGGCAACCTCCTTACCGGAGTCACCAGCTTTGGCTTCCTTGGCGCCGCCGCCGTTGCCGGACTGCTCAACAACTAGCACTTCTTTGCCTTTCCTCCTTCTGTTGTTCCGCCACCAGTTTTTCCTTGTCGGGGCAGCATCTTCGCTGTCAGATCCTCCCGCTCCTATATTTTCTCCGGGGAGTCTCCTCCCTTCCTCAGCACGTGCACACTTGTCGGCCAGTGCATATAACTCACTGACGTCCCTGATCTTGCACATTGCCATTTCCTCCCGCATCCTGCGGTTCCGCATGTTCTGATGGAATGCGCTGATCACCGCAGCAGGGTGGACGTCAGGTTTGTTGTGCTGCACACTACTGAATCTCTGAATGTACTTGCGCAGGGGCTCTCCTTCCTTCTGGGCGAGCAGATGAAGATCACTCTCCTGGCCATGAGGCTTGTGTCCGCCGGTAAAGGCGCCGACAAACTGATGGCATAGATCAGCCCAAGAGGATATGGAGTTGTCCGGCAAGTGCATGAGCCAGGATCTGACGTTGGGCTTGAGCACCAGCGGGAAGTAGTTGGCAAGGATCTTGTCATCTCGTCCCCCGGCAGCTTGTACCGCAATGGTGTAGATGCTGAGGAACTCTGATGGATGCATCTTGCCGTCGTATTTCTCTGGTACGTCTGGCTTGAAGTTCTTTGTACTGGGCCACTGGACTTGCCGCAGCTCACGAGTGAACGCAGGACAACCTACCGCGTACGGCAGATCGCCTGGTTCCCCTGGCACATGCATGTCAACAGAGGGCCCAACGCGCTTGTTGGATTGACGTCGCGCTTCTCTTTGGCGCTCGATGCGGGTTCGAGCGTCTTCTTGTTATCGATCATGAAGAACTTGGCGCTGATCGCGACGAGCTCGTGGATCCGACGATGCAGTGGAGTCACTGTCGAGGTGGATCCGGCGAGTCGGCGATTTTGGCCTTCGGGGCGGTGATTGCATGGTAGTTGCACCTCCGCCTGTTTCGTCGCCATCGGCTCGCGTCCGGCGGCCCTGCCGCGGCGGCGACGCGCTCGGCCGCCATGGAGTGTCGCCGTTGGTGTAGCCGATGAGACTCTGAATGGTGGCCCTCCATTCGTCGATCTTGTCTGACGTCGGAGGGTAATCTAGGAGAAGTTGAGCTCGCGCCAAAGCTTCTGCTGGAGTGGTGGGTGGCAGTGGCGGACAGCGCGAGGAGCGGGACGTGCTCGAACTTCTAACTATGTTAGAAGGAGCAGTATCCCGTCCAGGCGACCGTGCCCCGCTCGTGCCAGCACGCTGGCGTGCATGCTGGTCTTGAGCGCCCCGAGATCCACCAGCTTGGTCTTGGGCTATCATGCGTATGGCACTGCTAGTGCCATGACGCTGTTGATCTTGCGCCTCTGAGAGTGGCGTGGAACATGTACAGTCGCCGAGGTTTGTGCAGCCTTGTTCTTGGACCTGGCGGCATCATGAGCTTCCTCATCGACGTCCTTTCTTCCGCCGGCGTCCATCCCACCACTCGTTTGCTCCAACGGTGGCGGAAGTGACGTGGATGGAGCGGCTGCGGCCGAAGTCTTCTTCTTCGGTGGCATGTGGATGAAGGGAATAAAGATCTAGCTCGTGTGAACGCCGGATCTGGTTCACACAATCTCAACACCCCCTACCTGGCGCGCCAAAGATGTCGGGGAAACTGATCCACGAACACCTATGGGGCCGGCGGACCGGGCCCCTTTCGGTTCGGTGGGGGGCGGAGGTCGCACGAAGAGCAGATCGAGGCGAGGCACACGAGCAGTTTACCCAGCTTCAGAGCTCTCCGGAGAGATAACACTCCTACTGCTGCTTGTCTGGTTGTATTATCTGGTGTTCTTGCTCTCGAGCGAGAGAGTGTGATGTTTTCTGGGCTACGAATGAATCGAAGCAAACTGTCCGAACCTCCGAACCCCCTCTACGTTGCGCATGGGCCTCCTTTTATACGCTGAAGGGGTCACCGACAGGTGGCAACGCAGAGGAGGGTAAAAACGTAAAAAGCAAGGTAGTTGATACAGTTGCTTGTACAGTACACCCTACCTAACCCTGACGGCAGGGGACAAGGGCATTAAATGCCCGTCTGAGTCGCCCGAATAGTGCAGAAAAGGACCGTTAGGGGCGCCACCGTTCGCCATGATGGCGATCTTGTCAGCTTCGCATGCCACTGCGCACCGCTGGCTGCACAGCCTCCCGCCACGAGCGCCTGGAGAGGCCCCCAGAGCGACACGTTGGTGGATGCGCTGGAGCGTGGGCGCAGAGTGGCCGCCTGCCGCGGCAAGCCCCTTGCCGCTGTTGTTATCTCGCCGGGTCCAGAAGCTCGTCGCTCACCGGGCCTCGGTGTACCTTGTTTAGTCTTCCCGGCAAGCTCCTCTTGCCGGGGCCATGTTGCCTTGCCGAAGCGCGTGGCGCGTCGCGGCAAGTTCCTTGGAGCGCCTTGGTTGGCCTTCCCGGCAAGCTCCTCTTGCCGGGGTCTTGTGTCCTTAGCTTAAATACTTTGTTCTTGGATGGCTCCAAGGGAACCTTAGGGGGATCTTGGCGTTCGCCCGGCAAGCCTTTGCCGCGGGGTGCTGCAACTTCCCGTGCACAAGTTCGGGGTACTAGGGTACCCCTATTCTAGTACACCGACAATGTGAGACTTTCTCCTTTTTTGTCTTCTCCACATAACCCCCTCATTATATTCTATTCCACCCACAGTGCTATGTCCATGGCTCGCGCTCATATATTGCGTGAAAGTTTATAGCTTTGAGATTACTAAAGTATGAAACAATTGCTTGGCTTGTCATTGGGGTTGTTCATGATGAGAGCATTCTTGTGTGACGAAAATGAAACATGACTAAACTATATGATTTTGTAGGGATGAACTTTCTTTGGCCATGTTATTTTGAGAAGACATAATTGCTTATTTAGTATGCTCGAAGTTTTATCATTTTTATGTCAATATGAACTTTTGTCTTGAATCTTTCAGATCTGAATATTCATACCACAATTAAGAAGAATCACATTAAATTATGCCAAGTAGCACTCCGCATCAAAAATTCTGTTTTTATCATTTACCTACTCGAGGACGAGCAGGAATTAAGCTTGGGGATGCTTGATACGTCACCAACGTATATATAATATTTTATTGCTCCATGCTATATTATCTACAGTTTTGGACTATATTGGGCTTTATTTTCCACTTTTATATTATTTTTGGGACTAACCTATTAACCGGAGGCCCACCCAGAATTGCTGTTTTTTGCCTATTTCAGTGTTTCGGAGAAACAGAATATCAAACGGAGTCCAAACGGAATGAAACCTTCGGGAACGTGATTTTCTCATCAGATAAGACCCAGGAGACTTGGACCCTCCATCAAGAAAGCCACGAGGCGGTCACGAGGGTGGAGGGCGCGCCCCTGCCTCGTGAGCCGCTCGAAGCTCCACCGACGTACTTCTTCCTCCCATATATATCCACGTACCCCCAAACGACCAGAGGAGGAGCCAAAAACCTAATTCCACTGCCGCAACTTTCTATATCCACGAGATCCCATCTTGGGGCCTATTCCGAAGCTCCGCCGGAGGGGGCATCGATCATGGAGGGCTTCTACATCATCATCCAAGCCCTTCCGATGAAGTGTGAGTAGTTTACTTTAGACCTACGGGTCCATAGTTAGTAGCTAGATGGCTTCTTCTCTCTTTTTGGATCTCAATACAATGTTCTCCCCCTCTCTTGTGGAGATCTATTCGATGTAATCTTCTTTTTGCGGTGTGTTTGTTGAGATCGATGAATTGTGGGTTTATGATCCAGTCTATCTATGAATAATATTTGAATCTTCTCTGAATTATTTTATGTAAGATTGGTTATCTTTGCAAGTCTCTTCGAATTATCAGTTTGGTTTGGCCTACTAGATTGGTTTTTCTTGCCATGGGAGAAGTGCTTAGCTTTGGGTTCGATCTTGCGGTGTCCTTTCCCAGTGACAGAAGGGGCAGCAAGGCACGTATTGTATCGTTGCCATCGAGGATAACAAGATGGGGTTTTTATCATATTGCATGAGACTATCCCTCTACATCATGTCATCTTGCTTAAGGCGTTACTTTGTTTTTAGCTTAATACTCTAGATGCATGCTGGATAGCGGTCGATGAGCGGAGTAATAGTAGTAGATGCAGAATCGTTTCGGTCTACTTGTCTCGGACGTGATGCCTATATACATGATCATACCTAGATATTCTCATAACTATGCTCAATTCTGTCAATTGCTCAACAGTAATTTTTTCACCCACCGTAGAATATTTATGCTCTTGAGAGAAGCAACTAGTGAAACCTATGGCCCCCGGGTCTCTTTCTCATCATATCAATCTCCATCACTTTATTATTGCTTTGCTTTTACTTTGCTTTTACTTTTTACTTTGCATCTCTATACCAAAAATACCAAAAATATTATTTATCATCTCTATCAGATCTCACTTTCGTAAGTGACCGTGAAGGGATTGACAACCCCTAAGCGCATTGGTTGCGTTCAGCTATTGTTTTTGTGTAGGTACGAGGGACTCACGCGTAGCCTCCTACTGGATTGATACCTTGGTTCTCAAAAACTGAGGGAAATACTTACGCTACTTTGCTGCATCATCCTCTCCTCTTCGGGGAAATCCAACGCAGTGCTCAAGAGGTAGCACTCCCCTAGGGGGCGCCATAGAGAGGGTCAGTCCCTCCCCTCCTCCACTCCTTTATATACGGGGGAGGGGGGCACCCCATAGACACAGAAGTTGATCATTGATCTTTAGCCGTGTGCGGTGCCCTCACCACCATAATCCACCTAAATAATATCGTAGCGGTGCTTAGGAGAAGCCCTATTTCGGTAGAAACATCATCACCTTCATCACGCCGTCATGCTGAGGAAGCTCTCCCTCGAAGCTCTACTGGATCGTGAGTTCGCGGGACGTCACCGAGCCGAACATGTGCAGATCACGGAGGTGCCATATCTTCGGTACTAGATCGGTCGATCGTGAAGACGTACGACTACATAAACCGCATTGTCATAACGCTTCCGCTTATGGTCTATGAGGGTACATAGATGATACTCTCCCCTCTTGTTGCTATGCATCACCATGATCTTGCGTGTGCATAGGATTTTTTTTGAAATTACTGCATTCCCCTACATTTACCACTATCATTTTGGGGTTATGCATTAGAGACAACTGCATTCACGTAAAACAAGGCACCATCTAAATCTGCTGAGACGACACCATATGAACTGTGGTTTGGCAAGAAACCTAAGCTGTGGTTTCTTAAAGTTTGGGGTTGCAATGCTTATGTGAAAAAGCTTCAGCTTGATAAGCTCGAATCCAAATCAGAGAAGTGCGTCTTCATAGGATACCCAAAAGAAATTGTTGGTTACACCTTCTATCACAGATCTGAAGGCAAGATATTTGTTGCTAAGAATGGATCCTTTCTAGAGGAGTTTCTCTCGAAAGAAGTGAGTGGGAGGAAAGTAGAACTTCATGAGGTAATTGTACCTTCTCTTGAATTGGAAAGTAGTTCATCACAGAAAACTGTTCTATTGATGCCTACTGTTGGGGAATGTAGTAATTTCAAAATTTTCCTACGCACACGCAAGATCATGGTGATGCATAGCAATGAGAGGGGAGAGTATTGTCTACATACCCTCGTAGACCGTAAGCGGAAGCGTTATGAGAACGCGGTTGATGTAGTCGTATGTCTTCATGATCCGACCGATCCAAGTACCGAACGCACGGCACCTCCGAGTTCAGCACACGTTCAGCTTGGTGACGTCCCATGAACTCACGATCCAGCAGAGCTTCACGGGAGAGTTCTGTCAGCACGACGACGCGATGACGGTGATGATGATGCTACCGACGCAGGGCTTCGCCTAAGCACTGCTATGATATGACCGAGGTGGATTATGGTGGAGGGGGCACCGCACACGGCGAAAAGATCAGCTGATCAATTTGTGTGTCCATGGGGTGCCCCCTCCCCCGTATATAAAGGAGTGGAGTAGGGGAGGGCCGACCCTCTACTATGGCGCGCCTTGGGGAGTCCTACTCCCACCGAGAGTTGGATCCCCCCTTCCATGTAGTAAGAGTAGGAGAGAAGGAAAGGGAAAAGAGAAGAGAAGGAAGGAGGGGGCGCCGCCCCTCCCCCTAGTCCAATTCGGACTAGGCCTTGGGGGTGCGCGCAACCTGCCCTCTCTCTTTCCCCTAAAGCCCAATAAGGCCCATATACTCCCCGGTGAATTCCTGTAACTCTCCGGTACTCCGAGAAATACCCGAACCACTCAGAACCTTTCCGATGTCCGAATATAGCTTTCCAATATATCGATCTTTATGTCTCAAACATTTCAAGACTCCTCGTCATGTCCCTTATCTCATCCGGGACTATGAACAACCTTCGCTACATAAAAACACATAAACTCATAATACCGATCATCAGGGAACGTTAAGCATGCGGACCCTACGGGTTAGAGAACTGTGTAGACATGAACGAGACTCATCTCCGGTCAATGACCAATAGCGGAACCTGGATGCTCATATTGGCTCCTACATATTCTATGAAGATCTTTATCGGTCAAACCGCATAACGATATACGTTGTTCCCTTTGTCATTGATATGTTACTTGCCCGAGATTCGATCGTCGGTATCTCAATACCTAGTCAATCTCGTTGACGAAAAGTCTCTTTACTTGTTCCGTAATGCATCATCCCACAACTAACTCATTAGTCACATTGCTTGCAAGGCTTATAGTGATGTGCATTACGGAGAGGGCCCAGAGATACCTCTCCGATACTCGGAGTGACAAATCCTAATCTTGATCTATGCAAACTCAACAAACACCATCGGAGACACGTGTAGAGCATCTTTATAATCACCCAGTTACGTTGTGATGTTTGATAGCACACAAGGTGTTCCTCCGGTATTCGGGAGTTGCATAATCTCATAGTTTGAGGAACATGTATAAGTCATGAAGAAAGCAGTAGCAATGAAACTGTAACGATCATCGTGCTAAGCTAACGGATGGGTCAAGTCAATCACATCATTCTCTAATGATGTGATCCCACTTATCAAATGACAACTCTTTGTCCATGTCTAGGAAACTTAACCATCTTTGATTAACGAGCTAGTCAAGTAGAGGCATACTAGTGACACTCTGTTTTTTATGTATTCACACATATACTAAGTTTCCGGTTAATAAAATTCTAGCATGAATAATAAACAATTATCATGATATAAGAAAATATAAACAACAACTTTATTATTGCCTCTAGGGCATATTTCCTTCACCTACACCAATTAGTGATGAAGCTAATGATGATGATCATGAAACTTCAGATCAAGTTACTACCGAACCTCATAGGTCAACCAGAGTGCATTCCGTACCTGAGTGGTATGGTAATCCTGTTCTAGAAGTCATGTTACTAGACCATGATGAACCTACGAATTATGAGGAAGCGATGATGAGCCCATATTCCGCAAAATGGCTTGAGGCCATGAAATCTGAGATGGGATCCATGTATGAGAACAAAGTGTGGACTTTGGTTGACTTTCCCGATGATCGGCAAGCCATAGAGAATAAATGGATCTTCAAGAAGAAGACTGGCACTGATGGTAATGTTACTATCTACAAAGCTTGACTTGTTGCGAAAGGTTTTCGACAAGTTCAAGGAGTTGACTACGATGAGACCTTCTCACTTGTAGTGATGCTTAAGTCTGTCCGAATCATGTTAGCAATTGCCACATTTTATGATTATGGAATCTGGCAAATGGACGTGAAAACTGCATTCCTTAATGGATTTCTTAAAGAAGAGTTGTATATGATGCAACCAGAAGGTTTTGTCGATCCTAAAGGTGTTAACAAAGTGTGCAAGCTCCAGTGATCCATTTATGGACTGGTGCAAGCATCTCGGAGTTTGAATATATGCTTTGATAGTGTGATCAAAGCATATGGTTTTATACAGACTTTCGGAGAAGCCTGTATTTACAACAAAGTGAGTGGGAGCTTTGTAGCATTTCTAATATTATATGTGGATGACATATTGTTGATTGGAAATGATATAGAATTTCTGGATAGCATAAAAGGATACTTGAATAAGAATTTTTCAATGAAATACCTCGGTGAAGCTGCTTATATATTGGGAATCAAGATCTATAGAGATAGATCAAGACGCTTAATTGGACTTTAACAAAGCACATACCTTGATAAAAGTTTTGAAGAAGTTCAAAATGGACCAGTCAAAGAAAGGGTTCTTGCCTGTATTACAAGGTGTGAAGTTGAGTCAGACTCAATGCCCGACCACTGCAAAAGATAGGGAGAAAATGAAAGTCATTCCCTATGCCTCAGCCATAGGTTCTATCATGTATGCAATGTTGTGTACTGGACCTGATGTGTGCCTTGCTATAAGTTGGAGGTACCAGAGTAATCCAGGAGTGGATCACTGGACAATGGTCAAGAACATCCTAAAATACCTAAAAAGGACTAAGGATATGTTTCTTATTTATGGAGGTGACAAAGAGCTCGTCGTAAATGGTTACATTGATGCTAGCTTTGACACTGATCCGGATGACTCTAAGTCGCAAACCAGATACATATTTATATTTAATGGTGGAGTTGTCAGTTGGTGCAGTTCCAAGCAAAGCGTCGTGGCGGGATCTACGTGTGAAGCAGAGTACATAGCTACTTCGGAAGCAGCAAATGAAGGAGTTTGGATGAAGGAGTTTATATCCGATCTAGGTGTAATACCTAGTGCTTCGGGTCTAATGAAAATCCTTTGTGACAATACTGGAGCAATCGCCTTGGTGAAGGAATCCAGATTTCACAAAAGAACCAAACACATCAAGAAACGCTTCAACTACATCCGTGATCAAGTCAAGGAGGGAGACATAGAGATTTGCAAAATACATACAGATCTGAATGTTGCAGACTCGTTGACTAAGCCTCTTCCACGAGCAAAACATGATCAACACCAAGACTCCATGGGTGTTAGAATCATTACAATGTAATCTAGATTATTGACTCTAGTGCAAGTGGGAGACTGAAGGAAATATGCCCTAGAGGCAATAATAAAGTTATTATTTATATTTCCTTATATCGTGATAAATGTTTATTATTCATGCTAGAATTTTATTAACTGGAAACTTGATACATGTGTGAATACATAGACAAAACAAAGTGTCCTAGTATGCCTCTACTAGACTAGCTCGTTAATCAAAGATGGTTAAGTTTCCTGACCATAGACATGTGTTGTCATTTGATGAACGGGATCACATCATTAGGATAATGATGTGATGGACAAGACTCATCCGTTAGCTTAGCATAATGACCGTTAAGTTTTATTGCTATTGCTTTCTTCCTGATTGATACATACTCCTTTGACTATGTGTTTATGCAACTCCAGAATACCGAAGGAATACCTTGTGTGCTATCAAACGTCACAACGTAACTGGGTGATTATAAAGATGCTCTACAGGTATCTCCGAAGTTTTTTGTTGGGTTGGCATAGATCAAGATTAGGATTTGTCACTCCGAGTATCGGAGAGGTATCTCTGGGCCCTCTCGGTAATGCACATCATGATAAGCCTTGCAAGCAATGTGACTAATGAATTACGGAGCGAGTAATGAGATTGAACTAGGTATGAAGATACAGACGATCGAATCTCGGGCAAGTAACATACCGATGACAAAGGGAATGACGTGTGTTGTCATTGCGGTTTGACCGATAAAGATCTTCGTAGAATATGTAGGAACCAATATGAGCATCCAGGTTCTGCTATTGGTCATTGATCGGAGATGTGTCTCGGTCATGTCTACATAGTTCTCGAACCCATTGGGTCCACACACTTAACGTTCGATGACGATTTGTATTATGAGTTATGTGTTTTGGTGACCGAAGATTGTTTGGAGTCCCAGATGAGATCACAAACATGACAAGGAGTCTCAAAATGGCTGAGATGTAAAGATTGATATATTGGATGATAGTATTCGGACACCAGAATGGTTCCGGAGTGTTTTGGGTATTTATCGGAGTACCGGGAGCTTACCGGAACCCCCGGGGGAAGTAATGGGCCATAGGGGAGAGGCAAGTTAGCCCACAAGGGGGTGGCGCACGCCCCCCCATGGGGAGTCCAAATTGGACAAGGGGAGGGGACGCGACCCCCCTTTCCTTCTCCCTCTCCCTCTCCTCCCCCCTTTCCCCCTCCGATAGAAGGAACGGGGGGTGAATAGGACTAGGAGTCCAAGTGGGTTTCCCCCACTTTCCACGCCCCCTAGGCCGGCCTCCTCCCCTCTCCCTCCTTTATATACGGGGGTAGGGTGCACATCTAAGGCATATCAATTGTTCTTAGCCGTGTGCGGTGCCCCCCTCCACCGTTTACTCCTCCGATCATATTGTCATAGTGCTTAGGCGAAGCCCTGCGCGGATCACTTCACCATCACCGTCACCACGCCATCGTGCTGACGAAACTCTCCCTCGACACTTTGCTGGATCAAGAGTTCGAGGGACATCATCGAGCTGAACATGTGCTGAACTCGGAGTTTTCGTACGTTCGATGCTTGATCGGTTGAATCAAGAAGACGTTTGACTACATCAACCGCGTTAAGCTTCCGCTTTCACTTTCGGTCTACGAGGGTACGTGGACACACTCTCCCCCTCTTGTTGCTATGCATCTCCTAGATAGATCTAGCGTGATCGTAGGGAATTTTTTGAAATTGCATGCTACGTTCCCCAATAGATACGATACCAGGGAAACTCCCCCAAGCTTGGTAGTTGCCAAGGGGAGTGCCCATACCCATGTATTTGGATCTCTTTCTTCGGATGTGGTGATGATGGAGTTGTTGATAAATCCGTTAGCTTCAAATGCACCTTTCAGAACTTGAATTTCTTGGAGCACATGTTGGAGCATATTTGCATTCTTCTAAATTTCCTCCATAAGATGCTTATTTTCAGGCCCCCAAGAACTCTTCCCTGCACTGCTTTCACTTGGACGGGATATGTCCCAATTGGAGGGTATATGTGTACGAGGGGTGTTCTCCACTCCATAATTATGAACCAAATTATGAAAGTTGTTCCAATGTAACCTATGTAAGGGCCTCCTAGGGGGAATCCCTTCTCGAACCTCTTGGCCTTCATGGTTGTTTTTGGTTCCTATTGCTTGATGGGGACTTGGAATAACGGAGATGCCCTGTAGCGATCCGACCTCAAACGGTCAAATCTCTGTGTATAAGCGTCATCCCTGGATTGGTAATGCTAACACACACAGTACTTGAAGGATTTATAACAGAGTTCAATCACACACTTATTACATCGAATGTCTCAAAGAGAGTACTTATTACAATAATATGGCTGAAGGCCATCTAAAGAAGATAACAGCGGAAGCTTCGAAGGTAAAATGAGTCCATCAACTCCAACGGCATAGCTGAGTGCACGACAACGACCTAGCTCACCTTACTCTTCGTCTGAAAACTCTGCAACATAATACGTTGTAGCCTCTGTAGGTCAGCACATGGAATATGCTGGCAAGATAACACTATAAAGCAATGAACAAGTAACAACTATAACTATATGCATATATGGCTGGTGGAGGCTCTATGGTTATCATTTTGCATAAAGCTAGTTTTTTTCCTACAACAAAGGAATGTATTTTATTTAACTACAAAGTTTGTTGAAAACATTGAGAATGGTAAGCCCCATCTCAATCCTAAAATTAATAATCATCAACCCAACAAGTTAATTAAGTAAAGTGATGAGATCAACATAGTAATTCAAGCACCAGATACTCAAGATGTCCATAACCGGGGACACGACTAACCATGATTAGTTTATACACTCTGCAGAGGTTTGTGCACTTTTCTCCACAAGACTCGATCTCCTCAGTTGTATTTCTCACACTGCATGGTGTTTGAGAAACGGATGACCGAGACACAGTCTTTCCGAAGAGGTCCCCTTAACCGATAGATAGGCCAGTACACCTACAATCCCCTACATCTTCTAGCCCATCATGGAAAGGATTCCCACAACTTACTCAACTATGCCAGAGCCCATAATGTCTTATGGCTGCACATGGAAGTTTCTAGCATGAATAACATAATGATCCCTTTGAGCCTGGGTGGCGAACCATAGGAAAAATAACACGGATACCCCGGGATTCACCTTTGGACAACACTGGATTTCTCCAGGTGCCCACAAACCAATCCACCCAGATGTGTGTTAAAGTAGCCACCTTAAGTAAAACCCTTAGTTCATAATAATACTCACAACTGTCATGAATCACTCAAACCAAACCACGTCTACAAGCATAGCATATCAAAGTATAATAAGCGTAACGTAGTAACTCCCAAGGTTTGAATAAAAGGGCAATAGGTACTACCTCAACAACTACTTCCCGAAACCCACATGTTAAATAGATCCTACTCATGCAATGTTTGAGGATTGAGACTAATGCATAAAACCAGGGTATTAAGGGATATGATCCAAGTGTTACTTGCCTTGCTGACGATCTGAAAACCTTAGTGACTCGTAGTAGCACGCTTCGCTCTGCGGAAAATTTATCATGAACAAACAATAGCATACATAAGCAATCAAGCATAAGATGCAAGGATAAAACTCAAATGAAAAGATCCAAACTGAAAGTTCAACTGAAGAGCTTTGATTTGCAAAGAGAATCAACCAAATTGGAGCTACGAAACTCAAACTACGATCAAAAGAAGTTCTAATTTAAATCTGCTTGCAACCAAATTTTAAATTTTCAAAACCATATTCAAGTTGGTTATCTGGAAAGAGGGGAACAAGACGAAGATTTTGGCATTAGTTTCACTGGATTTGGACAAGCGAGCAAAAAGTTGCGAGGGTTTGAAGATCAGGGACTGATATATGATAAAAATAATCGCGGATAGGTCCCTAGCCGAAAAATAAAATAAAAAGAAAAACCTATCGAATGAACGTTCGCTATCAAGGATAAACGAACAAATATGTTCGCTAACAGTGGCGTTCGAGTGAACGCTTGCTAATTAGAGAACTCGAGAAAAACCCGATCTAAACCGTTGAACCGAAAGAAAACTGACAAAACCTAAAAAAACCGATCTAGGTTTTATACCTAAAACCGGCGAAAAAACCGGAGGGCGGTGGCGGTCCATGGCGGCTTCGGCGAATGGCGCGGGCGGGGCGGCTTCGGCGGGCGGCGGCGCAGGTGGCGTGCGACGGCGGCGGGCAGCAGCGGCAGGCGGCGGCGCAAGAGGCTCGGCGGCGGCGAGGCGGCTGCGGCGGGGCGATGGCTTTTAAAGAGGCCTCGAGGGGGTCCTCTGCTTGCGCGAGGGGGCGCGGAGAGGAGGCCGACCCGAACTCCGGCAGAGTCCGGCTCCCGCACGCGAGCAAGGCGGCGGCGGCTCGGATGGGCCGGCTGGGTTTCAGCCCAGTCGGTCCAATTTTTTAAAATAAAATTCCGCCCGAATAAAAATCCGAATAAAATCTAAAAAAAATCTAAAAATGCCAAAAACAATTTTCACCATCTAAACCTATTATTTAGAACAAAGTGAACATTTTTCTGGCCTAAAAATGCAATTTTAAAAAATGCATAATTTTCTAAATTCAAATAAAATAGCAAATAAAATCCATATAAAATTTTAAATTTGATTTTAAATTTTCTTCTCCAATATTCCTTTCTTTTGAAGAAGTCATATTATCTTCTCTATTTTATTTTAAATATTGGAAATAATTGGAGAGAAAAATATTAAAACCAAATTGATCCTCTTTTCAAATTTGAGAAAATTCAAATATGAAAATTTATGAAATCCCCAACTCTCTCCTTGGGTCTTTGAGTTGCTTAAGATTTCTAGGATCACAACCAAATAAGCAAATAAAATATGATATGCATATGATGACCTAGGTATAACATCCCAATTGAAAATTGGGATGTTACATGCCCGCTAATGTACCCCTTTTTATTGCCGGAGGTTGTTCCTCAAGCGAATCCCCTTCCATCGTGACTCCCTTGGCATTGTCCCTTCTAAGTTCCATCTGCATCAACCAAGCATCGCTGTCCATGTTGTTGGAGGAAGAGGACGACATGATGCCTGGCCTTGGAAACTCTGGCAGAAAACAACTCAAAACAAAAACAGGGGATATTGTCGTGGTACGGTGGTCAAAACCTAGGGAGATTATATAATGAATTTTTTATCGACCAAAAGAAGTATCATGCAAGAAAACAAAGTCCAGAGGGCACACGAGGTGTCCACAAGGTCGGGGGTGCACCCAGGGGGTAGGGCGCGCCCTCCACCCTTGTGGTGGCCTCGTGTCTCTTTCGGACTACTTCTATTTTTCCTAATTTTTGAAATGTTCCAAAACAGAGAGAATTTATCATTGGAAACATTTTGGAGTCAGTTTAATTACTGTACCACATACCCATTCCTTTTCTGAGTCTGAAACATTCTGGAAAGTATCCCTTATGTACTCCTCCGGTATTACGGTATCAATTATATTGGTCTCAACATTTATGGGAGTACTTGAGATATAATGCTTGATTCTTTGACCATTTACCACCTTCGGATTTGTGCCTTCGGCACTGTTGATCTTTATGGCATCGAAAAGATAGACCTCCTCGATAATGTAAGGACCTTCCCATTTAGAGAGAAGCTTTCCTGCAAAAAATCTTAAACGAGAGTTGTATAGCAAAACATGATCACCTACACTAAACTCACGCTTTTGTATCCTTTTGTCATGCCATCTTTTAACCTTTTCTTTAAACAACTTGGCATTCTCATAGGCTTGGGTTGTCTATTCATCAAGTGAGCTAATATCAAATAACCTCTTCTCACCGGTAAGTTTGAAATCGTAATTGACCTCTTTAATAGCCCAATATGCCTTATGTTCTAGGTCAAGAGGTAAGTGACATGCTTTTCCATAAACCATTTTATACGGAGACATACCCATAGGATTCTTATTAGAAGTTCTATAAGCCCACAATGCATCATCAAGTTTCTTAGAACAATTCGTCCTAGATCTATTAACAGTCTTTTGCAAAATTAATTTAATCTCTCTATTACTCAATTCTACTTAACCACAAGACTGAGGATGATATGGATATGCAATTTATGTAAAGCACCATGAATAAAATGTGAACCACCATCAGTCATTAAATATCTAGGGACTCCAAACCTCAGAAAAATAACTTCTTTAAGAATCTTAATAGAAGTGTTATGGTCAGCACTACTAGTTGGAATAGCTTCTACTCACTTAGTAACGTAATCAACAACAACTAAAATATGTGTATACCTATTAGAGGAAGAAAAAGGTCCCATATAATCAAAGCCCCAAACATCAAATGGTTCAATAACAGGTGAATAGTTCGTAGGCATTTCCTGACGTCTACTAATATTACCAATTCTTTGACATTGATCACACGACAAGACAAACTTATGGGCATCTTTAAAGAGAGTGGGCCAATAGAAACCGGATTGCAACCTTATGTGCAATTCTGTCTCCAGCGTGGTGTCCTCCATAAGACTCGGAGTGGCACTTGCATAGGATCTGTTCCTGTTCATGCTCAGGTACACAACGTCTAATAACACCATCTACTCCTTCTTTATAAAGCTGTGGATCATCCCAGAAGTAATGTCTTAAATCATAGAAAAACTTTTTTGCTTGCTGGTATGTGAAACTAGGTGGTATAAATTTAGCAACAATATAATTAGCATAATCAGCATACCATGGAGTGTTATGAGAGGAATTTATGACATTTAATTGCTCATCAGGAAGGCTGTCATCAATAGGTAGTGGGTCATCAAGAACATTCTCTAACCTAGAGAAGTTGTCTGCAATAGGGTTCTCAGCTCCCTATCTATCAACAATACGCAAATCAAATTCTTGTAGCAAGAGAACCCATCTAATAAGTCTAGGTTTAACATCTTTGTTTTTGATAAGGTATTTAATAGCAGCATGATCAGTGTGAACAGTTATTTTGGAATCAACAATATAAGGTCTGAACTTATCACATGCAAATACAACTGCTAAAAATTCTTTTTCGGTGGTAGCATAATTTCTTTGGGCACTGTCTAGAGTTTTACTAGCATACTGAATAACATTTAATTTCTTATCAACTCTTTGTCCTAGAACTGCACCAACAACATAATCGCTAGCATCACACATAATTTCAAAGGGTAAATTCCAATCAGGTGGCTGAACAATAGGTGCAGTAATCAGGGCTTTCTTAAGTATTTCAAATGCTTCTACACAATCATCATAAAAAAAGGCACATCTTTTTATAAGAGATTAGTGAGAGTCCTAGAAATTTTAGAGAAGCCTTTAATAAACCTCCTATGGAAACCAACATGACCAAGGAAATTTCTTATACCTTTGATATCTTTAGGACACGACATCTTTTCAATAGCATCTACTTTAGCTTTATCAACTTCAGTACCTCTTTCAGAAATTTTATGCCCCAAGACAATACCTTCATTAACCATAAAGTGGCACTTCTCCCAATTCAAAACAAGATTAGTTTCTTCACATCTCTGCAAAACTTGATCAAGGTTGCTTAAGCAATCATGAAAAGAAGTTCCGTAGATGGAGAAATCATCCATGAAAACCTCAACAATCTTTTCACAAAAGTCAGAGAATATAGCAGTCATATATCTTTGAATGGTAGAAGGTGCATCGCATAAACCAAAAGGCATACATCTATAAGCAAAGGTACCGAAAGGGCAAGTAAAAGTGGTTTTCTCTTGATCTTCTTTTGACACAGGTATTTGAGAGAAACCAGAATAACCATCTAGAAAGCAAAAATGTGTATGTTTGGATAATCTTTCTAGCATTTGATCAATAAAAGGTAGAGGGTTGTAACGCCCTCGATGCGGCTATATCTCCCACATGTCGAAGCACGACTCAGAGGCATAACCGCATTGAAAGCAATGTCGCAAGTGAGGTAACCTTCGCAAACAACCCATGTAATACAATAAGGGAAAAGATACATAGTTGGCTTACAATCGCCACTTCACACAATACATGAATAAAGCATTACAACATCCAAATACAATCAAGGTCCGACTATGGAACCAAAATAAAAGAAGAACCCCAAATGCGACAAAGGTACCCGATCGACCCCAACAGGGCTCCACTACTGATCAACTAGAACGAAACAATGCAACGGACAAGATCTTCATCGAGCTCCTCCTGAGCTTGGTTGCGTCATCTGCACGGACTCATCGGCACCTGCAAGCTGGTTTGGAAGTATCTGTGAGCCACGCGGACTCAGCAATCTCGCACCCTCGCGATCAAGACTATTTAAGCTTATGGGTAAGGTAAAGGTAAGAGGTGGAGCTGCAGCAAGCGACTAGCATATATGGTGGCTAACATACGCAAATGAGAGCGAGAAGAGAAGGCAAAGCACGGTCAATAAAAGTATGATCAGGAAGTGATCCTAGAACAACCTACGTCAAGCATAACTCCAACACCGTGTTCACTTCCCAGACTCCGCCGGAAAGAGACCATCACGGTTACGCACGCGGTTGATGTATTTTAATTAAGGTCAACTTCAGGTTTTCTACAATCGGACATTAACAAATTCCCATCTACCCATAACTGCGGGCACGGCTTTCGAAAGTTCAAAACCCTGCAGGGGTGTCCCAACTTAGCCCATCACAAGCTCTCACGATCAACAAAGGATATTCCTTCTAGCGGGAAGACCCGATCAGACTCGGAATCCCGGTTACAAGACATTTCGACAAAGGTAAAACAAGTCCAGCAACACCGCCCGAATGTGCCGACAAATCCCGATAGGAGCTGCACATATCTCGTTCTCAGGGCACACTCAGATTGTCTAAACTTCCGGTAGGCCAGCCCAGAGTTGCCCCTGGTGGCCACCGGCGGTTGATAGTTTGGACCAACACTCAGAGGAGCACTGGCCCGGGGGGTTAAAATAATGATGACCCTTGAGTCTGCAGAACCCAAGGGAAAGAAAAGGCTAGGTGGCAAATGGTAAAACCAAGGTTGGGCATTGCTGGAGGAGTTTTATTCAAGGCGAACTGTCAAGGGGTTCCCATTATTACCCAACCGCGTAAGGAACGCAAAATCCGGGAACGTAACACCGATATGACGGAAACTAGGGCGGCAAGAGTGGAACAAAACACCAGGCATAAGGCCGAGCCTTCCACCCTTTATCAAATATATAGATGCATTAATTAAATAAGATATATTGCGATATCCCAACAAGTAAACATGTTCCAACAAGGAACAACATCTCCATGTTCCAACAAGGAACAAACTTCAATCTTCACCTACAACTAACAACGCTATAAGAGGGGCTGAGCAAAGCGGTAACATAGCCAAACAACGGTTTGCTAGGACAAGGTGGGTTAGAGGCTTGGTTCAACAATGTGGGAGGCATGATAAGCAAGTGGTAGGTATCGCAGCATAGGCATAGCAAAAGAGCAAGCAACTAGCAAGCAAAGATAGAAGTGATTTCGAGGGTATGATCATCTTGCCTGAGATCCCGCAAGGAAGAAGAACGAGTCCATGAAGAAGACAAACAAACGTAGTTGAACGGATCCTCACAAACGCAACATTATCGGAACTAACCCGAAGAAGCAACACCGGAAAGAAGCAAACAACATAGTAAACAACCACAACATAAGCATGGCATGATGCACAACCAAGTATGATGCATGTCCGGTTTAATGAAGCATGGCATGGCAAAGTGCACAAGCAATCCTATAAATTAAGTGGAGCTCAATATGCAACGGTGCATATTGACGAAACACCATGACAAGTTATTTAGTTCGATCTCGTTTATGTACCCAACAATATTAAATGTTGATTAACATGGAAAGGGGTGAAGCACAACAAAACTACCTATCTAGGCAAGTTTAAATGAGGCCGGAAACAACGAACAACAATTCCGGTAAAACCCCATATGCATATTTTAAGGTTTGGTACTGTTCTGCCCTAAACACAATTTTAGAGTTGATAATCATGCAAAGTAAAGTCGCCATGATAAACTAGGCATTTTCCCACCCCATTTACATATAAAGTTTGTTAAGTTTGGAGCTACGGTTATTTGGTTATGAAATAAATCATTTTAACAAGTTATTTAAGCAAATTAAAACAATCAGCTATTTAAACATTTCAAACGTGGATGAAAGTTGAAAATTATTAAACTACATTAAATTCTAAGCATTTTACATATATATTTTGTTTAAGTTGGGTGCAAGCATATTTAGTTATTAACAATACAAAAGAGTGGCATTCCTGTAATTATGCATACACTGGAAAAATACTAAAACCACAGAAGGGAAAAAAACATACGTGGGCCGGATTGCAACACAGTGCAGCGGCCCACGAGGAGATTTGGCCTGGCGGTTAAGGTGCAAAATAAATAGGAAAACATAGCAATAAAATGGGGCCGGCTTGGAATTGATCCCACAACCTCTTGGATAGAGGAGCAACATGTTGACCACTACGCTACTGCTGCTTATTTGTGTTAAATGAGGGCGTTGCAAAAGTTGAACCGAAGCAAAGGCCAGGCCTTCTTCTTCATGAATCACCGGAGAACTGGGTGACGGCGCCGGCGACCAAGACGGCGACCGTCGCGAACATAGGCTGGCGGCGGGGCTGCGGAAAAACATGTGTGTGTGCACGCACAGCAAGGCGGGCGCGTGCAAAGGCTAGATGTGCGGCAGCTCAAAGACGAGCCCGTGCTCGCCTCATGCATGAAGAGATCGATGACAGGAAGGAGCTGGGAGTTGCGGCTGCTCACCATGGGGGTTCTGCTGACGATAGATCGTACGGAGGGGCGACGGAGGCGGTGCTGATCGGCGAAGAAGGCGGCGGGAGCTGCAAGGCCATGGCGGAGGATTCGGGTTGTTGGTTCCTGTCCCTGACGAAGAGAGACAGAGAGAGGTGAGACAGAGAGAGGGAAAGGAAGAGAGGGCACGAGGGAGGCCCGGCGGCGTGACCTGGAGGTACTGGTGATCATCGGCGGTGAGGTGAGGCGGCAGGGTCGGGAGGAAGACGGCGGAGCTCTGTATCGGGAGGAGCTCGGCTCTCCTGGGAGTTGCACGCCGCAGAGGGAGACAGGGAGCAGCGGGAGGAGGAGACACGCTGGGACGGGGAGGCTCGGGGTTGTGGAGCTTGTGCGCGAGCAGAGGAGCTCGGGGACTCGTGCGCGCGAGGCTGCAGGAAGCTCCAGCTGTTCGAGGGACTTGGCTACGCGGACGCGGGGTTGGGGTCCTCGGTCGCGGGGTGTGGAAGGAGGATCTTATGCTCCTGGTTGCTGCACGTGGACGAGGAGGTGGGCACGGGAAGGATGGATCGGAGGGGATGCACTGGCTGGGCGAGGAGATCGAGGAGGATCGGGCGAGGGGATCCCGAGGTGGGAGGCGACCCGGTGGCCGCGGTGGAGGGACAAACCTCCTAGATTCTAGGGTTGGACCCGTATATATATAGCAGGTGGATCTAGCTAGGGACTAGTTGGTCCCTCCGATTATAATCGGATGGCCCGAAATAATTAGGTTAAGAAGTCCAAACAAGAAACCGATGATGATTTAGGGATGTTTGGGGATGATCCGGACGCAACAGTGACGACTGCCCGGGTCAGGTCCGGGACAGCTTTCGGACGCGCGCGCGAGGAGGGCCGATGCACCATGCAAGGAGGGGTTTCGGGGCCTGGCGGTTGATAGCGGTCTGTGCAGAAAGCTTTGGGCTGAGAGAAGAGAAGAGAGAGAGAGACCCGGCGACTGTTTCTAGAGACCGAAAACGTCTGACGTTAGACCGGCTATACTGCTGCTATAGTTATCCGTTGGGGCATCAAACGGACTCCGAATGCGATGAAACTTGCGACCTACTGACAACATAACAACACTGCACGCCAACTTTCATCCCATTCCGAGAACATTTTCCCGGCCACTTATAAAATAATATTTCGGAGGTACCGCGGGCGCGTGCGAGTGTGGTTGGGCTCAGAACGAACAACGGAGAGAACGGGGAGACATGGACAAATGCAAGTTTTGAAAACATGATGATGCAATACACATGATGACATGACAAGATGCAACACGCAAGCGAATGACGTGGCAATGTCAGCGAATAACTGGAAGACACCTGGCACAACAGTCTCGGGGCGTTACAACACTCCACCACTAGGAGAGGATCTCGTCCTGAGATCTAGAATGGCACTGGAGGGAAAACGGAAGGGAAAGAGAAGAGGTAAAATTAAGTTGCTTCTTTGACAAACGAGTGAGACCAAAGAACCTTGAAAAGGTTAAGCCATTTCGAGAAAAGAATACAACGGAGATGAACGAAGTTGAAAACACTCCGTTAGAAAAAGAGGAACAAGGGAGAACAACTTCGGGCAGCACTCCGATTGAAAAGAAAAGGAATTGAATAAGAACTTGGCCAGATGAGAACATACTTGATGAAATCACAACACACTGCCTCCGAAACTATTGAATGAACGTAACAAGGGGTAAGAACGATTTCAGACGGCACTCCGGTTGAGAAGGGGGCCAAAACTTGACAGAATGGGAAGAACTTGAAAAGAGGGCATGACACTCCGGTTGAAAAGAAAAATGAACAAATGAAAACGAGAATTTGATGAGCCTCCGGAACAGGGAATTGAGTTCACTCGATGAAACAAAAATAAGAATTATGTTATGCGTATCCTTCACCAATTTAAATTGATGACAAGCAACGGATTTGGCATACCACTTTTTCTCGTTGAAAGGATTAGGAGAGATATCGATAACTTGACAAGGTCTTCAATGAAACACCGGTAGGATTGAAAATGAACAAAGTAAAGATAAAGAAACACCGGGAAAAATTAGCAAATGAATGAAGATACATGAGAGGGTTTAGATCCATGGGAACGAAGAGATCATGAACTGATTAGAGGATATTCGAACGATGCACTGGTAAAATTAGGAGGATGATAACTGACAACTGAGAATAAATAAACCTGAATTGGTGGACTCCGGACAACACACTGAGAAGACTCTTGAATTGCTCCGGATAGGTGAAAAGAATTCTCGCAATCAAAACAATTATGAGAGGATGGCAGAGAATGGGGCAAGATTTAAAAGAAACTCTTCTTCGGTCTTCAAAATCTGAGAATGACGACGAGAAACACCATCATGAATTATTTAGACACTCCGGAATGAAGAATGGAAAGGTTGAGCCAACAATGAAAAGAATTTAACCGATATTGGAGAAACACATTTGACTGATGACAATTCATTCTTACGTCAAACTTCGAAAATAAATATGAGGATAGCTCCGGGAAAATAAGAAGAGTCAGGTAAGATCCCGGGAAAAGACCTGTGGGTTAGGGCCTACTCAAAAGAAACACCATTGAATGATTACTTAGGAAGAGATAATGCACCGGTTAATTAAATGACTAGAATGAGATAACATCCTCGAAAGAGCTTGAACGAAAATAGAGTGTAAGCACGAATCTTCGAGATATCTTGAGCACTCCGGAACAATAGAATAGCGAGCGGTGAAAGATTATGAGGTGCACCAGCATGAGAAATCATTAGAAACGAGGGAAAAGGGATATGATCAACACCAAAAACTTGAATTGGTTCCACCGGAGAAGAAAACGAGCAAATAATGATGAACTAGTATAGCATCTTCATGAGAACCACCGAGTAAGAACATGAAGGAAAAGAATGGCGAGACTTCACATGAATAAAAGGATACTTGATTACTACATCGGATTCCTTGCAGAAAAGGGTGGGAGGGTGGGAAAACAAAGACAACTTGGTATGGATGAAATAAACACCGTTGAGAAGAAATGATAAATGATCTTGCTGATGTTGAAATAATCGGATCCACTTGAAGAGAAAACACACCGGTGAAAAGGATTGACAAGACAATCTTGATGATCAAGAAGGATTGGTATCCACATCGGAGTATGAGAACACCATTTGGGGAAGGTATGGAATCAACACTTGACATTGAAGCAACTCGAATACCACAACTCAAACCAAAACAAAGGATTGACTTGCAGAATAAGCCGGAACAAACATATGATAGAGATTTCATCTGAAGTTTTCGTGGTGGGGCCTACACGGGCTCGATCGTACATCACCATCATGTACAAGGCAGTGCACATGACATACGAAGTGTCCCCGAGTCGGCATAGCCAAGGACTCTTTAAGACACAACGAGACCACTGTAAAACCGACCGTGAATAGGCGGACCACTAGACGTCGAACCCCAATTTAATATCATACACCTGTTGAAAAGATATCCTACGAGCTACTTGAATTCCCACTTATGAAACTCCCGAACCTTTCCGGTTATGCAATCAGGTGTTGGGATACAGGGGAAGCATAATATCTCACCCAAAACTAGCAAATCCTACATCCAGCTGTATCCATCCTTCAACACATAACCAAGAAACCTTCGGAAATCATCTACCTCAACCTTCGAAAAGCATCCGTTATACGAGTTATGGCAATACTCCCGAACTCCCGCCCCAGTACTGGGTGGCGTCGAGGTTATCTCACCAACGAACTGCATAAAGGAGATTTTCGATGTCGGCGTACTAAACTCAGGTATTCCAGAACTGCAACGATAAAATTGTGACGACAACACCTCGGAGCTCAACTCCCCGGGACACTGCCACAACCCCTAAATGACATGAGGCACCAAGAACAATGTTCTCGTCACAAAACCATCGAAACGATTCCAAGATACCCGCGTGATCCTAAATTTTTTTAGTGAAATTTGAGAAGAGAAGAGTCAAAACTCTACGTCAGGATGCCTTACCAGAGCGATGAGGGGACTGGGGAGTAAAAAGAATTCCTAAACTCTCCGATATATAATTCCTAAATGACTCAAAACATTTTCTAGACTCAACTCGTCCGCTAATTCGATCAAGCAGTGGGGGCTCCTAAGGTCGGGGATGGCTCTGATTACCAACTTGTAACACCCTCGATGCGGCTATATCTCCCACGTGTCGAAGCATGACTCAGAGGCATAACCGCATTGAAAGCAATGTCGCAAGTGAGGTAACCTTCGCAAACAACCCATGTAATACAATAAGGGAAAAGATACATAGTTGGCTTACAATCGCCACTTCACACAATACATGAATAAAGCATTACAACATCCAAATACAATCAAGGTCCGACTATGGAACCAAAATAAAAGAAGAACCCCAAATGCGACAAAGGTACCCGATCGACCCCAACAGGGCTCCACTACTGATCAACTAGAACGAAACAATGCAACGGACAAGATCTTCATCGAGCTCCTCCTGAGCTTGGTTGCGTCATCTGCACGGACTCATCGGCACCTGCAAGCTGGTTTGGAAGTATCTGTGAGCCACGGGGACTCAGCAATCTCGCACCCTCGCGATCAAGACTATTTAAGCTTATGGGTAAGGTAAAGGTAAGAGGTGGAGCTGCAGCAAGCGACTAGCATATATGGTGGCTAACATACGCAAATGAGAGCGAGAAGAGAAGGCAAAGCACGGTCGATAAAAGTATGATCAGGAAGTGATCCTAGAACAACCTACGTCAAGCATAACTTCAACACCTTGTTCACTTCCCGGTCTACCAACTCCTGGTAGTTATTGAATGTTGCCACCATCAACTGCATACTCATCTCATCATTCAGCCCTTCCATAAACTTCTCCTGCTTCATGGCATCTATGGCCACATCATCTGGGGCATAGCAGGCTAACTTGCTAAACTCATCCACGTACTGCCCCATAGTACGGTTTCCCTGGCGTAAGTTGCGAAACTCATGCTTCTTCATATTCATTGCTCCTGTAGAGACATGGGCTGTGCAGAATGCTTGCTGAAACCGATCCCATGTGACATTAGCTATGGGAAAAGTGCCTGTGTAATTTTCCCACCATGAGGTTGCAGGTCCATCCAGTTGGTGTGCGGCAAAGCGCACCTTCTCCACATCTGTGCAACCTGCGGTGCTCAACTCCCTTCCAATCCTACGTAGCCAGTCATCAGCAACAATCAGCTTGGTGCCACTGGAAAACACCAGCGGATTCAACCTCAGAAAACGGGTTAGGTTGTCCACTAGAGGCGGTGGCGGTGGATTGTTGTTATTGTTGTTGTTGTTGCCTTGGTTCTGGACTAGTAGTTTCATCAAGGCATTCTACTGTTGGATCAATTGAGTGAGCTCCGGTGGGAACACAAATCCAGGGTCACATCTCGGAGGCATCTGATGGGTTTAGAGGGGATAAATTAGAATAGAGTGAGGTCTAAGGAGAAAACATTACCCATATGAGACAAACACATTCATATCACACCACTCAATTCAAACAAGGGCATACAATCGATCTAGCTACCGTTACAAAATACTCGGACTACTACTATGTACATGGGGGAAATACTACTAATAATATGGTGGTCAACTAGAAATTTTGATCGGTGGAAGACTCCATGATATCTGCTCCAGCTTCGTCTTCATAGTCATCATCACCACTATCAGGGTCAGAGTCGGTGTCGTCGATGATGATGTAGTCCTTGGGATGGTCGTCATCTTCTCCTGGCGCGGGGTCTCCCATAAATACTCCTAGCTTCCTTGTCAAGTCGTCATTCTTCTCCACTAGAATTGTGATTTCCTCCTCGTATTCGTCGCGTGTAGACTTGAGTTCTTCTTCAAGCTCCATGTTCCTAGTCATCAACTTCTTCAGATCTATCATGCTTGCGCACATTTGGTTCTCTTGGCGACGAATGTGCTAGTTTAACTCCTGGATGAAAGCTGCAATGGACTTGTCCCTCCTAGTGCTGATAATCTCCCATTGCTCATCTCGGTGCCCACATATCTGGTAGATGGTGTCCTTAAGACCCTTGTGATAAACTTCGCTGATGTGTCTCGTGGCGAAGTGAGCTGCTATGCTCCTTCCGAGACTCCAAGTTGGTGCATCAAAGGAAAACTCTATGGGCTCAGTAACGGGCGTGAATGTCCTTCCTAGAACATGAACTCGAATCATCCAACGCTCCTCTTCTGGTAAAGTGGCGGTGTAGGTCCCGGTGAAGCTTGGTATTTCGATGTTCACGTATCTAGTGACTTCCTTCAAGTGTGGTCCAAACGAGGTGTCTTCATCCGGTTGTGCAAACTTGTTCCATGAATCCGCCATCCTATGGAGTGGAAAATAGAGAGGAGTCAGAAATGAGTAGAGAAGAGTGACCTATGGCTTATCTTAGTGGTCGCGTCCTACAATCAGCGTGTGCTCTGATACCATCTTGTAGCGATCTGACCTCAAACGGTCAAATCTCTGTGCATAAGTGTCATCCCTGGATCGGTAATGCTGACACACACAGTACTTCGAAGGATTTATAATAGAGTTGCAATCACACACTTATTACATCGAATAACTCATAAAAGAGTACTTATTATAATAATATGGCTTAAGGCCATCTAAATACGATAACAGCGGAAGGCTTGGAAGATAAAGCGAGTCCATCAACTCCAATGGCATAGCTGAGTGCACGACAACGACCTAGCGCACCTTACTCTTCGTATGAAAAGTCTGCAACATAATACGTTGTAGCCCGAAAATAGGTCAGCACATGGAATATGCTGGCAAAATAACACTATAGAGCAAGAAACAGGTAATAGCTATAACTATATGCATATTTGGCTAGTGGAGGCTCTATGGTTAATATGTTTTTGCAAAAAGCCATTTTTTCCTACAACAAAGGAATATATTTTATTTAACTATCATGGTAGTTGATAAACATTGGGAATGGTAAACCCCATCTCAATCCCAATTAAAGTAATCATTAACCCAACATATTAATTAAGTAAAGTGATGAGATCAACATAATAATTCAAGCACCAGATACTAAAGATGTCCATAACCAGGGACATGACTAATCATGATTAGTTTGTACACTCTGCAGAGGTTTGCGCACTTTTCCCCACAAGACTCGATCTCCTCCGTTGAATTTCTCGCACTACATGATGTTTGAGAAACGGATGACTGAGACATAGTCTTTCAGAAGCATTAGCCCTTTCGACGGGTAAACTGTACCAACTACATCCCCTACATCTGCTAGTTTACCACTGAAAGAGTTCATGCAACATATTCAACTATGCCAGAGCCCATAATGGCTTGTGGCTGCACACTGAAGTTTCCAGCATGAATAACAACATGATCCCTTTGAGTCTGGGTGGCGAACCATAGGATGATCACACGGATTCCCCGGGATCTCCTTGGATAGCACTGGATTGCCCCAGGTGCCCACAACCAATCCACCCAGATGTGTGTTAAAGTAGCCACCTTAAATAAACCTGAAAGTGCTAGTGATCATCTAGAGGGGGGGGGGGTGAATAGGCGATTTTTATGAAAGTCTTCAAAACATGGAAGTTTCAAAGAGAAACAATAGAAATAAACCTATTACCATACAACGGAAGGTAGACTACACTAGGCAAGCCATAGTCAAGTATTCAATGAAGTGAAAGCACACAGACTAATAGCAACTAGGCAGTATGGATCAGGATGGAAGATAGTATGAAGCCAATCAGAACAAGCAGTCGCTCAGTGAAGACAGAAGATAATGCAGACAGGCAATGATTTCACAAGGACCAACTGCAAATAAAGAGATGGGAAGGATAGAACCAGTAGCTCATTGAAGACAATGATTTGTTGGACCAGTTCAAGTTGCTGTGACAACTGTACGTCTGCTTAGGGAGGCTTAGATTTAACTCAGAAGACCGTGTCTTCACCTTATTCCCCTTGAGCTAAGGACACCCAGTCCTCGCCCAATCACTCTGGTAAGTCTTCAAGGTAGACTTCCAAACCTTCACAGACTTCGTTCACCGGCGATCCACAATGACTCTTGGATGCTCAGAACGAGACGCCTAACCGTCTGGAGGATTCATAGTCCTCAAGTGTAATAAGTCTTCAGATCACACATACAAGAAGACTTAAGTGATGCCTAACACTCTTTGGCTCTGGGTGTTTAGGGCTTTGTCCTCGCAAGGATTTCTCTCTCAAAGGCTTCAAGGTGGGTTGCTCTCAAATGACAAAAGCCGTGCACTAACTCTGAGCAGCCAACCAATTTATGGTGTAAGGGGTGGGCTATTTATAGGCACTAGGCAACCCGACCTGATTTGTCCGAAATGACCCTGGGTCACTAAGGAACTGACACGTGTTCCAATAGTCAGATTTCAAACACACACAACAACTTTACTTGAGCTACAAGCAAAGCTGACTTATCCAGCTCTGGATAAAATTTGCTCTCATAGTTTTCGCTTGAAGACATAGGATTTTGGTTAAGCATCACTTCAGTCATTCTGACTGGTTCACTTGGACCCAACTTAATAGTACGGTGGTTCCTATGACTCAACAAAGAAGAAAAAGAACGACGAAACAACTAAGTCTTCGTGCTCCATAGTCTTCACGCGATGTCTTCTCTTGTCATAGTCTTCAGTGTGAATGTCTTCACATACCACCTTTGACTTCAATGTCTTCATACATTTTTAGGGGTCATCTTCGGTAGGAAAACCGAATCAATGAGGGCCTTCTACCTGTGTTATCCTGCAATTCTCACAAACACATTAGTCCCTCAACCAGGTTTGTCGTCAATACTCCAAAACCAACTAGGGGTGGCACTAGATGCACTTACAATCTCCCCCTTTTTGGTGATTGATGACAAACTGGTTGAAGTTTTCAACGGGGATAAAAGTATGTGAAATTGTAAAGGATTTAAGTATTGTCTTCGTAAGTAGCAGAAAGGCTCCCCCTGAAGATGTGCATATAAGTATTTTGCTTTTGAATGCAAATGCACATGGAAGTTTGTACTCGTGGAGCTCCTCTTCTACTTATAAAGACAGTTCATCATGCATGAAATGATATAATGAAGATAATGACATGCATTATGAAAAATGGACGTCTGCAAAATGACTTCGTGCGGAATTTATCGTCGCACATGCGGGATTTATCATCGCATCACATAGTGTCGAAAAAGGTAGCAGACGACCATCAAGTTTAAGTGTTACAACTCAAAACGAACCAAATGTTTCAAAAGCGAGAATTGTAAGCACTTGGCAAAAGTAGCAAAAAGTAAAGGAACCACCCATATGGACCCGCTTGAAGACTATCAACTCATATGTTCCTCCCCCTTTTGTCAGTAATGACCAAAAAGGTTTGAAGACATAGAGCTTCTACTCGTTCCCATGAGGAGTAGGCGAAGCAGCAGGGTCATTGTTGAGGTACGGTGGTGCAAAAGAACTTGGTGCAGTGTCGAGACGCGCTGAAGGTGGAGGTGGTGAAGTGGCATCATCTTGATCATTGATAACTCTGGCATTCACCATTGCAGCTGAGGAAGAATAGTCAGAGTCTTCAAGGGAGGGAGTCCGACGCAAGTGAGCATTCCTTAGAGGAGTGGAGTCTAACTTGAATCTTTCTGTGAAGCCATCGTCTTGAAGATCTTCTTCAGCAGTGAGCAAAGTCAAACTCTTCCAGGACCTTCGACAGGTTTCATGTGTAACAAAGGCATTCTTGGTGGCAAGATTGCGAATGCGATTGACGTCCACCAAGAGGCTTTGCATCTGACGCTTAAGCCAGTCATGATGCTTATCCTATTTCTGATGTAGAGCGACGAGAAGCTCTCGGTCGTTGAGAACACAAGATCGCTTCTGAGGCCATTGGGTAATGGTGCTCTCAGTGGCTTCAGTTTGGGCGTGAGGGGTACGTGTGTTGCCAGCCAAGGGATAAACACGAGAGACTGCCTGAACTCCTTCAATGGGCTGGGTGAAGCTTTGACGATCAACATTGTGAAGATAAATTGGATCCTTTGCAGGCTCTGGGTAAATAGCTTCAACAGACAGATCAACCTCTGGCAAGAATACAAGATGATTGCGCGCAGATGGCTGATAGTTGAAGGCAGAGTGAAGCTTGATAAGACACATTACCCATGGAGCTTAGAACTTTAGACCAAAGATGTCGGAGCCAGATGCAGCCAACTGCCTGATGAAGAAGTCTTGAGCATTGAAGCTTATGCCACTGAAGATATAGAAAACCAAAGTCTTCATTGCTCCTTCAAGCTTCGCTGCAGATGAATGTCCTTTGACAGGCCATAGAGTCTTTCTGATGATATGGTAAATGTTGCGGGGCAGATACTCTAGGTCTTCAACAAAGAATTCAGTTGGGTATTCAAAGTCGCGTGGCAAAGGCTTCATCATGCTCAGCATTTGACTCATGTTGGGTTCTGGATTCTGGAAAATGCTCTCCAAAGCATTCTGGTGTTGTTGACAACCTGGTTCATAATATTCGCCAGGAGTGGGCAGGGCTGTAAGATCAATGATGTCTTGGGCTTTAGCTTCATGATGAACATCTCCTGTCATCCACTCAAGGATCCAAGTCTTCAGATCCCTGTTGCATCCACGAATGTGGAGGGTAGCATAGAATTGAAGCAGAAGTTCTTCATTCCAGTGTTCCTTGGCAGTCACAAAGTTGAGCAGACCCGCATCACGGAAGCAGTCAAGGGCTTCTTCAAGGCATGGCAGTCCAGCAATGGCTTCACAATCAAGATGCATATGAGGGAAGATGCGTCCCTGATTGTACAAGATGCATGAATAATAGCTTCACTGCTGATAACTCCAGAATTGGTCCGAAGAGATTCTTGGCCTTGTGTAGGGGTTCTTGTCACTGTCGAAGAATGTGTTGTGTGCCTTGAATTCATTCAGATTAAATGATCCTGGTGAAGTTGCAGTACCTGGAAACCATGGTAGCCTTGGCTTTGGCTTCTGGACCTGAGGCATGTGTTCCACATGATAGGCAAACTGAGGTCCAGGAGAAGGCGGAGGAACCGGGATTGGCCAGCGGACGGTAACAAGCTGTCCACAATCATATGCTTGCTCGATGGTATGTGGCCTTGGAGGAGGTACAGGAGTAGAGGCATTGGCTTCAGGTAGCGGATTTGCTTCGGGTGCTGCAGGCTTCAGGTGCATTCACTTCTGGCACCACATTAGCTTCAATCGCCACATTAGCTTCAGCCATGACAACGTCATTGGCTTCAGTGTTGATGTTGGTGGCTGCCTCAGTATTGGTAACCTCCACTTCAGGAGCTGGAGGGTCAGACACGTTCTCCTCGAGAACAACTTCAGCGCTGGACGGGGGTGTACCAAAACATTCTTCTTCTCTTGGTTCTTCTTCATGGTCATCGGCTGATGCAGCTGGAATATCTTTAGTCGTTTTGGCTTCAGATTCAGGGATGTTTGTAGTAGGAGAGGCTTCAGGAAAGACTTCGCGTGAAACGGATTGGCGCTCTTCTCCTTCTGGAACACTTGACAATGTGACATGCGGCCTTGGTCCTTTGCGAAGCCTGCGAAATGCTGGCGACACCTGTGGAGATGGAGTTGGTTGGGCCTCAAAGTCTTCACTGTCAATCACCGGTGTGGTGACCTGTGGTGGGGGAGTGACTGGTGTTTCTTCAGCACGAGGGGCTTCTTGAGGGTGATCAGCCCATGAATCATCCTGAGCAATTGGCGTCAATGGACGACCAATGCTGATGAGTTTGCTATTCGTGAGAACAGGCGATGATACCAAATTGTGCTCAATCTGAGGAAGGACTTCATCATCTTCAACATTGTCATGAGGACCAATGTCTTCAGCTGTGGTAGGGTCAACAGCTGAATTCTCTTCAGCTTCAGGAGCCTCTGTGGAAGCAGGCTCATGAACTACCAAACGGTGTTCTCGATGTGCAGAGGAAGGACGAGCAACAGAAATTGGCTCGACAACAAGGGGCTTTGTGGAAGTAGCCCGGTCTCTCTTCTTTGTTTTTCTTTTCTTGGTTGGGGGAGCATCATCAGTGGTGTATTTGGTCTTGCGCTTTCTGGCTTCGGCTTCAGCTGCTCTAGTTTTCTTGAATTCTGAAGCCACTATGGGGACCTTAGGCTTCGAGCCTGTCATACTGGCTGGGAAGACAATGCGATGTTCTTCCTGCCTTGATGCTTCTGGTTCGGCCACAACTGGCTTCTTCTTCTTCTTGGCAGCCATTCTGGGGTCGATGCCTGGTCGCCCCAAAGCCTTGCACTTTTCAGCTTCATTGTAGCCTTGAACACATTTGGCAGCAAGATTCTTCATGCGCTCACGAGAACCTTTTGCTTCTTCTTGTTTCTTGTGGAACGCCTCCTTGAGCTCATGCATCATGACCTTGAAGTTTTGAATGTCTTCAACATTGAGGTTGGCCATGTGCTTCTTGAACTGAGCCTTTTCATAGTCAATTTTGTGCTTCAGCTCAACAATCTTCTGTGCAAGAGCCAGCTCAGGAGCAATGGCTCCGTGGAAGGAGACGCCGAGGACAATTGGAAGCTGGAGATCATCAAAACTGAGATCTGGGTTGTCAAACCACTCATCAATAAACTTGTACAGGATCTCCACATAAAAGAGAGGAAGATCATTAAAGATTTCCGCCTCTTGCTTGCTCTTTATCAATTGCTCTAGAGCGTCATCGCCAAGATCGTCGTCGCTGGACAGATCAATGGCGTCATTCTCGTTTCTCAAAACAGCAGCAGGAGTCAGTGCTTGACCAGTGGGTTGCATGGGCTTTTTCAACTTGTCAGACTTGGAGATGCGTGAGAGATCTTCAGACTGCACACTGACTTTAGGAGGTGTAGTGGCCAGAGGCTTCGCCCGTGAGACCTTTGGTGCAGAAGAGGGCTTTGAAGCCTTTGGTTTCTTTTGCTTCACAGGCTTCGATGGTGCAGGTGCTTCGTCAGAATCAGTGTCATCTGCAGAGTGGTCCAAGGCTGCCCCTTGAACCTGAATGTGAGTGATGAGACCTTCTAAGTTGTAGAAAGGCCCAATAAGATTGGGTTCAGCTTTGCGTGTGCCATCAGCACGTGGTGCAGAGGGGCCTGTGATGAAGTCTAAACCCAAAGACTTCTTGTTTTCCTTGGCCGAGTTCTTTGCAGCCTGATAGTTGCGCTTGAACCGATTATCTTCACGACACCATAACAGAGAGGATGGGTCGGCATTAGCAGGCTGAGGTCCATGAATCATGCAGGGGTAGAAGCCTTGGGCAATGGCTTCGAACTTCAACTTGGGCTGAAGACCTTTGTATATTATATCTCCCCAGGGGCCCTTTAAGGCATTCTTCTCAGCATACTCCTTGGTGAAGAATCTGTACTTGAACCATTCCTCTGCCCAATGTCTTCGAATCCATTGGATTCGGTTCTTGCGTTCTCCATAGGTTTCTTCTGGATCTGACTTGTATAACTCATAGAGATCCGGTGGCAGGTCCTTAGCAGTGTTTCCACGGCTTTGTCTGCCGCCCTTCCTGATTGATTTTTGAGTTGTCATGAAGTTTAGACTGAAAGGCTTCAACACTGTCGAAGTCTTCCGTCTACTGGTTAAACAGGAACTGGCTTTAGGAGAATTTATGTGATGCTGTAAGAACTCTGCAAATGAATGCAGACTATGAGAACCAAGGGATTCTCCCACGGACATGTACCTGTGACAGCATTAAAGATGCGAGGGAAGGGGAAGAGGTCATATGCATTCTTAGAAGATTTGAAGATAAATCAGTTTAGAAGACATTGACCTCATAGTGCGAAGACATTCACTCATATGTAGAGAGTTGGTTCCAAATTTGTACGAATCCACGAATAAGTACAAGTGAGGAATCTAACTACTTTGTGAAGCATAAGTGAACATACTAGGCATGCTATAAGATGCAAAACAGGATAGATCCAACTTTGTAGCAACAGAAACCACTTGTGGTTGGAAAGGATGAATCCATCGGATCAAAAAGACTGTAAAAAGAGTTTTTAGTTACCACACGAGGAACTGCTAGACGGAGTGGGAGAGGAGGCCGAGCAGTTCGATCTTCCGTGCCCTAACTTGGCGACGGAGGACACCTACGGTGACGACGGAGAAGACGATGTCCGCGGCCGGCGTGATGACAACGTCGGTGAGGTCGCGGCAGCTAAGCGCTTCGTCACCGGCGTCGTCGAGGGCTAGCGTGGCACTAGGGTTTGTGCGAGAGTGGAAGAAGAGATAATGACTGGGGTGATGCGTGTATTTATAGGGATAGGGGCGGCACAACGTTATTACATAGGTGCCCCTGGAGGTTCACATATGAAGGACACGTGGAGATCATGCAACACATAGGAGGTTGTTCCACGTTCCCACGCACGCCTAGATTGTCGGGTGGTCATTCCCGCTTCTCCGGGTTTCAGGTAAAAAGGATCCAACATTTAAAACAGATTTAATGTTTGTCTCTGTATCTTCTGCTGACAAGGACGCAACGAAGACATTCGACAGTTTCAATAGAATGCATATGATTTGGATAGATAGACTTAAGATGGGAGCATAGAAAGGTCAAGGTCTGATCACATTCACTTAGTTCAAAAGATTCAACTAGAAGACATAGCTATAAGTGAATGCTGTAGAGGACAGAAACCAAATCAGTACATTGAAGATAAACATGAAGACATGTTAAAATTGAAGACAAACAAAATGCGAAGACTTTGCAAATGTAACGCCAACAGAAAGTATTCCAAACACAAGTTTGGTGGTGACGTTATCCACCGTATAGGAAGTATTAGACCCAGACACGGCGCACAATTATCATGGCGCTCCGAAGTCAAATTCCGCGTTAATGTATTCACACTTAGAGTGTAAGTCTTCATTTGTTGAAGATATACGTTACTTTGTGTGTTTGCACATCTAAGTCATCAACATGCATCAGTGTTAGGACGTGTGCATGATCACAGGACATTTGAGGATTCCAAGATATTTAGCTCACACCGCAACTTGCTAAACCTTTTCTCATCCAAGGGCTTCATGAAGATATCTGCCAGCTGGTCTTCAGTGTTGACGTGAATGATATCAATATCTTCCTTCATGACATGATCTCTGAGAAAGTGATGACAGATCTGAATGTGATTTGTCTTCGAGTGCTGAACTAGGTTATTGGCGATCTTGATGGTGCTTTCATTGTCGCAGTAGAGTGGCACTTGCTTCAGATGAATGCCATAGTCTTTGAGTGTTTGCTTCATCCATAGAAGCTGAGCGCAGCAAGATCCAGCAGCAATGTATTCAGATTCAGAAGTGGAGAGAGATACCAGTTCTGCTTCTTTGAAGACCAACATACAAGTGATCGTCCCAGAAAGTGACATGTGCCTGATGTAGACTTGCGATCCACCTTGTCACCAGCATAATCAGCATCCGAGAATCCAACTAGATCAAACTGTGAGCCCTTTGGATACCATAATACTAGTGTTGGGGTGTGAGCCAAATATCGAAGAATTCGCTTCACAGCTAAGTGATGCGATTCCTTTGGTGCCGCTTGGAATCGGGCACACATGCAAACACTAAGCATGATATCTGGCCTAGATGCACATAAGTAAAGCAAGGAACCAATCATGGAGTGGTATAACTTTTGGTCGAACTCTTTACCATTGGCGTCAGAATCTAGATGACTCTTGGTAGGCATTGGCGTCGTGTAACCTTTGCAATCTTGCATTCCAAACTTCTTCAGGCAATCCTTGAGGTATTTCTCTTGAGATATGAAGATGTCGTTGCGTTGTTGTCGTATTTGAAGACCAAGGAAGAACTTCAGATCACCCATCATGGACATTTGATATTGCTCTTGCATCATGTATCCAAACTCATCACTGTATTTCTGATTAGTGCAGCCGAAGATAATGTCATCCACATATATTTGGCACACAAACAGTTCACCATCATATGTCTTTGTGAAGAGCGTGGGATCCAGGGAACCAGGTTTGAAGCCTTTGCTCTTCAGGAAGTCCTTGAGTGTGTCATACCAAGCACGAGGGGCTTGTTTGAGGCCATATAGTGCCTTGTTGAGCTTGTAAACCATGTCAGGATGTTTTGGATCTTCAAAGCTAGGCGGTTGTGCAACATACACTTCTTCTTCAATCTTGCCATTGAGAAAAGCACTCTTCACATCCATTTGATACAAAAGGATGTTATGATGATTTGCATAGTCTAGAAGTATGCGTATGGCTTCAAGCCTAGCCACAGGAGCAAATGTTTCATCGAAGTCAATTCCTTCAACTTGAGTGTATCCTTGAGCAACGATACGAGCCTTGTTTCTGACAACTTGACCATGCTCATCCTGCTTGTTGCGATATATCCATTTAGTGCCTATGATATTGTGCTTACGAGGATCAGGACGCTTGACCAGTTCCCATACATTATGCAGCTCAAACTGTTGAAGCTCTTCTTGCATAGCTTGAATCCATTCAGGTTCCATGAAGGCTTCATCAACTTTCTTGGGTTCAAATATTGAGACGAATGCGAAGTGCCCACAGAAATTTGCTAGTTGTGTTGCCCTTGAACGAGTGAGTGGACCAGGTGCATTGATGCTATCAATTATTTTCTCAATATGTACTTCATTTGCAACACGAGGATGAACAGGACGAAGATTTTGCTCTTGCTGATCATTGTCATCGTTAGAAGGATTGTCTTCAGGTTGATCAGGTGCAGAGATGATGAGTTCCTCTTTAGGCTGTGCTTCAGACGGTATGATTTCTCCAGTTCCCATAAGCTTGATGGATTCACTGGATGCAACTTCATCTAGCACATTTGGCAGGTGCTCTCTTTGCGAGCCGTTAGTCTCATCGAACTGCACATCCAGAGTTTCAACCACTTTATAGTGAAAGAGGTTGAAGACTATGTAGGAGTGCGAATCCTTTCCGTAACCAAGCATAAAACCTTCATGTGCTTTAGGTGCAAATTTTGAAGTGTGATGAGGATCCTTGATCCAACACCTGGCACCAAATACTCTGAAGTAACTGAGATTTGACTTCTTACCAGTGAGGAGTTCATATGATGTTTTGTTCAGAAGCTTGTGAAGATAAACACGGTTGATGACATGGCATGCAGTATCAATGGCTTCAGGCCAGAACTTCCTTGGAGTCTTGTATTCATCGAGCATCGTCCGAGCCATCTCAATGAGTGTTCTGTTCTTGCGTTCCACGATGCCATTCTGCTGCGGCGTGTACGGGGCTGAGAACTCATGAGTGATGCCCAATGTATCAAGATAAGTGTCGAGGCCGGTGTTCTTGAATTCAGTGCCGTTGTCACTTCGGATGTTCTTGATCTTGACACCATAGTTATTCATGGCTTGATTTGCGAAGCATCTGAAGACATCCTGCACTTCAGTCTTGTAGAGAATTATATGCACCCATGTATATCTTGAATAATCATCAACAATGACGAAGCCATAGAGACAAGCAGTAGTAGTAAGAGTTGAGTAGTGAGTTGGACCAACAGGTCCATGTGTAGCTGTTCGAAGGGTTGAGTTGTTGTCATGATTTTGTTTAAGGGATGCTTGGCCCTCATCATCATTCCAGCTTTGCAGGCACTGCATAAGTGGTCCTTCTTGAACTTGACGCCCTCGATGCCTATGATATGCTTCCTCTTTGCAAGAGTGTGCAAATTCCTCATGCCAGCATGCCCTAGCCTTCGATGCCAGAGCCAGCATTCTGAAGCTTTTGCAAGAAGACATACGGCGAGCTGTGGTGCTGCTGAGAAATCTACCATGTACAAATCATCTTTCCGATACCCTTCAAAGACTAGAGACTTGTCAGATTCCATTAGAACTAGGCAACGATATCTTCCAAATATCACAATCATGTTCAAATCGCAAAGCATTGAGACGGACATTAAGTTGAAGCCAAGGGATTCAACAAGCATCACTTTATCCATGTGCTGATCCTTTGAGATTGCAACTCTACCTAGACCCAATACCTTGCTTTTGCCAGTATCAGCAAATGTGATGTGACTTTTCTCAGATGGACGTAAGGTTGAGTCCATGAGAAGACTTCACTTGCCAGTCATGTGATTAGTACATCCACTATCAATAATCCATTCTGAAGCAGCTGGTGTCATACCCTATAGTGCAGTTAGGGGATAGGCTTCACGAAGAGAATTGTGAAGCATAAACATTTGACGAGCAAGTGGATTATGAAAGCTTAGATCGAGGTTAGGACTGATTGGGCAAGTAGCAAGCGACTCGGGAACAAAATACATAATAAGACCATTTGGGCATTTGATCTTGCGCCCTACAAGATGTTTAAGGTCCCCAACAATAGCTTCAGATGCATTTGATTTTTGGCTGGAGACCCTTCCCTGCAAAAGAGAGTTAAGCTTTCTTAGCCACCCACATCTTCAAGGGTGGCTTCGAAGCAATGAGTCTAAGTGTAGCATCTGAGAACTTTGGCTTTGGAGCCCTAGCAAATAGTCTTGCAGGTGGACAATAGTACTCATAAGAATAAGCAGAGTAGTTCTTGGTCTTATGAACATGGCGGTTTGGTGAAACGCGCTCATGTTCATAGGCCTGAGTATGGTTTCCCTGCAAAACATTTGCGTTAGTGCGACTCAGGTGAGTCCTCTGTCTGTATGAAGCCTTTGGACCATATGAAGCCTGTGGTCTGGAGTTTGTCTTCTTCACTTGTGGTGTCATGACGATATTCACAGGAAGATTCTCCAGACACTTCTTTGACACCCATACTTTCTTCATAGGTGGCCCATTCCTGCAGTTAGTACCAATATACCTGGCAAACACTTCACCATTCTGATTCTTAAACAGTTTATAGTTTGCATCAAAGGATTCATCAATGACAATGGGATTAGTACAAGTGAAGCCAGATAGGGTGGATGGATCCACTGAAGGTTCCTTTGCAGCAACCCATGTGGTTTTGGGGTACTGCTCAGGTTTCTAGTAAGAGCCATCAACATTCATTTTCCTTTCGAACCCAACACCCTCTTTCCTAGGGTTTCGGTTCAGGATCTGCCTTTTGAGGACATCACATAGTGTCTAATGCCCTTTGAGAATTTTGTACATCCCTGTTTCAAGCAATGTCTTCAACCTAGCATTTTCATCAGCAATAGCGGTGGTATCCTCAGCAGAGGGGTTAGTTACCACATCAACAGTTGAAGATATTGCAACAGTAGCAGCAGAAGAACATCCAGCAACAGAAGTAGCGTTTTCATGCTCAATGCATTTAAGACATGGTGGTTCAAATCCTTCCTGAGCGGAACTGATCTGTTTGGCGCGAAGTGACTCATTTTCCTTTTGAAGATCTTCATGAGCTGCTCTCAATTTCTCAAGATCTTGCTTCCTTTGAAGATAATCATAGGAAAGCTTTTCATGAGTTGTTGAGAGCGTTTCATGACGACTTTTAAGTTCCTCATACTTAACATGAAGATTTTTAATGTCTTCAATTAAGGACTGAGATCGAGTCATTTCAGCGTCTAACAGGTCATCGCTTTTGTCTAACAGTTTTTGAATATGTTCCATAGCTTTCTGTTGTTTAGTTGCAATTTTAGCAAGTGTTTTGTAGCTGGGTTTGGAACCACAATCAGAGTCATCTTCACTGGATGTTTGATAGTGAGTAGTGCGTGAGTTTACCTTGGCACCGCGTGCCATGAAGCAGTAGGTGGGAGCGGAGTTGTCCTTATCATCAGCATCGGCGTCGGTGATGAAGTCATTGTCTTCAGTGTTGAAGATGGACTTGGCAACGTAGGCTGTAGCCAGACTTGCAACGCCAGAATCGGACTCCTCCTCAGACTCCACCTCCGCCTCCTCAGAAGAAGACTCCTCCTCTGAATCCATTTCCTTGCCAACAAACGCACGAGCCTTGCCAGATGAGCTCTTCTTGTGTGATGAATACTTTGAGGAAGACTTGGAAGAAGACTTTGAGTATTTCTTCTTCTTCTTCTTATCGTCAGAATCATATTCCTTGCTCTTCTTCTTCTTCTTGTTCTCATTTTCCCACTGTGGACACTCAGAGATGTAGTGACCAGGTTTCTTGCACTTGTGGCATGTTCTCTTCTTGTAGTCATGAGTAGAAGCTTCATCATTCCTTGAGCTGGATCGTGAGGACTTTCTGAAGCCTTTCTTCTTGGTGAATTTCTGGAACTTCTTCACAAGCATAGCAAGCTCCTTTCCAATGTCTTCAGGATCATCAGAACTGCAGTCAGATTCTTCTTTAGATGAGGAAACAACTTTTTCCTTCAGAGCACGAATTCGCCCATAATTGGGACCGTAGATGTCTCTTTTCTCAGAAAGCTGAAACTCATGTGTGTTGAGCCTTTCAAGTATGTCAGACGGGTCAAGGCTTTTGAAGTCAGGGCGTTCTTGAATCATCAGGGCTAGGGTGTCAAACGAGCTGTCAAGTGATCTCAGGAGTGTCTTGACGATTTAATGCTTGGTGGTCTCAGTAGCACTGAGAGCTTGAAGCTCATTTGTGATGTCAGTGAGTCGATCAAACGTGAGCTAAACATTCTCATTGTCGTTTCTCTTGAAGTGGTTGAAGAGGTTGCGAAGGACACTGATCCTTTGATCTCTCTGGGTTGAGACGCCCTCGTTGACCTTGGAGAGCCAGTCCCAGACTAGCTTAGATGTTTCCAGAGCACTCACACGGCCATACTGCCCTTTGGTCAGATGACCACAGATGATGTTCTTGGCAGTGGAGTCCAGTTGAACGAACTTCTTGACATCAGCAGCGGTGACACCTTCACCAGCCTTGGGGACGCCATTCTTGACGACATACCAGAGGTCGACATCAATGGCTTCAATATGCATGCGCATCTTATTCTTCCAGTAGAGATATTCAGTTCCATCGAAGACGGGGCACGCAACGGAGACTTTGATTATCCCTGCAGTCGACATAGCTAAAACTCGAGGTGGTTAAACCGAATCACATAGAACAAGGGAGTACCTTGCTCTGATACCAATTGAAAGTCCTAGTGATCGACTAGAGGGGGGGTGAATAGGTGATTTTTATGAAAGTATTCAAAACATGGAAGTTTCGAAGACAAACAACAGAAATAAACCTATTACCATATAGCGGAAGGTAGACTACACTAGGCAAGCCATAGTCAAGTATTCAATGAAGTGAAAGCACAAAGACTAATAGCAACTAGGCAGTATGGATCAGGATGGAAGATAGTATGAAGCCAATCAGAACAAGCAGTTGCTCAGTGAAGACAAAAGATAATGCAGACAGGCAATGACTTCACAAGGACCAACTGTAAATAAAGAGATGGGTAGGATAGAACCAGTAGCTCGTTGAAGACAATGATTTGTTGGACTAGTTCTAGTTGATGTGACAACTGTACGTCTGGTTAGGGAGGCTGAGATTTAACTCAGAAGACCGTGTCTTCACCTTATTCCCCTTGAGCTAAGGACACCCAGTCCTCGCCAAATCACCCTGGTAAGTCTTCAAGGTAGACTTCCAAACCTTCACAGACTTCATTCACCGGTGATCCACAATGACTCTTGGATGCTCAGAATGAGACGCCTAACCGGCTGGAGGATTCACAGTCCTCAAGTGTAATAAGTCTTCAGATCACACAGACAAGAAGACTTAAGTGATGCCTAACACTCTTTGGCTCTGGGTGTTTAGGGCTTTGTCCTCGCAAAGATTCCTCTCTCAAAGGCTTCGAGGTGGGTTGCTCTCAAACGACAAAAGCCGTGCATTAACTCTGAGCAGCCAACCAATTTATGGTGTAAGAGGTGGGCTATTTATAGCCACTAGGCAACCCGACCTGATTTGTCTCAAATGACCCTGGGTCACTAAGGAACTGACACATGTTCCAACGGTCAGATTTCAAACACACACGACAACTTTACTTGAGCTACAAGCAAAGCTGACTTATCCAGCTCTGGATAAGATTTGCTCTCATAGTCTTCGCTTGAAGACATAGGATTTTGGTTAAGCATCACTTCAATCATTCTGAATGGTTCACTTGGACCCCACTTAACAGTACGGTGGTTCCTATGAGTCAACAAAGAAGAAAAAGAACGACGAAACAACGAAGTCTTCGCGCTCCATAGTCTTCACGCGATGTCTTCTCTTGTCATAGTCTTCAATGTGAATGTCTTCACATACCACCTTTGACTTCAATGTATTCATACATTTTTAGGGGTCATCTCCGGTAGGAAAACCGAATCAATGAGGGACTTCTTCCTGTGTTATCATGCAATTCTCACAAACACATTAGTCCCTCAACCAGGTTTGTCGTCAATACTCCAAAACCAACTAGGGGTGGCACTAGATGCACTTACAAAACCCTTAGTTTATAATAACACTCACAACTGTCATGATTCACTCAAACCAAACCATGTCTACGAGCATAGCATAGCAATATAAGCATAACATAGAAGTAACTCCCTGGGTTTGAAATAAAGGGTAATAGGTTCTACCTCATCATCTACTTCCCAATACCAACATGTTATCAATCCTACTCATGCAAAGTTTGAGGGTTGAAACTAATGCATAACAACTAGGTAATAAGGGAATATGATCAAAGTGTTACTTGCCTTGCTGACAATCTGTAAAACTCAGATGAAAAATTCAAAATTGAAAGTTCAACTGAAGTGCTTCGATTTGCAAGAAGAATCAATCAAATCACAGCTACGGAACTAAAACTACGATCAAAAGAACTTCAAATTCAAATCTGCTTGAGACCAAATTTTAAATTGTCAAAACCATGTTCAAGTTGATTAACTGGAAAGAGGGCTTCGAGACGAAGATTTTGGCGTTGGTTTCACTAGATTTGGACAAACGGTTAAAAAGTTGCGAGGGTTTGAAGATCAGGGGCTAATATGTGATAAAAATAATCGCGGATAGGTCCCTCACCGAAAATAAAAAAGAAAAAGAAAAAATCAATCGGACGGATGTCCGCTAACAGAGACTAACGAACGAGTTCATTCGTTTCAGAAACTAATCTGACGAATGTTCGATAATTAGTAAACTCAGAAAAAAAGATCTAAACCAGCGAAACAGAGAAAACCGAACCGATCTACTCGAAGAAAACCGGATCTAGGGTTTATAAAAAAACCCGAAACGGACCGGAAAAAACCCAGTGGCGGCGACGTGTCAATGGCTCCAGCGAGCGGGGCGGCTTGACGAGGCGGCGGCGTCGACACGGGGTGGCGGCTATGCGGCGGCGGCGTCGGCACGGGGTGGCGGCTATGCGGCGACGGCGGTAGCGGCAGCAGCAGCAGCGGTGCGGGGCGGCGGGCTGCGGGACGCGGTGCAGCGGCGGCGGTGGTGCGGTGCGGGCGGCGGTGGTGGTGATGCGGACGAGGAGGAGAGGGCTGCAGGGCGGGGTTATTTAAAGGGGGTCGGGGGCGAACTGACTTGGCCAAGGGGCCAAGCGGCGGCGGCGGCGCGGTCCCGGACTCCTACCGGAGTCCGGCGCGGGCACGGCTCGGGGAGGGGAAGGCGGTGGCGGCTGGGCCGGCCCAGTTCGGCCGCGAACTTTTATTTTAAAATTAATTCCATCGAAAAGGAAAATCCTAAATAAATACAAAAAATTCTAAAAATGCCAAAAACAATTTTCACCGTCTAAATAAAATATTTAGAACAAAGTGAACATTTTTCTGGCCTAAAAATGAAATTTTGAAAAATGCATATTTTTCTAATCCAAATAAAATTATTTACTTGATTTTAACATTTTCCTCCAATATTTATTTTATTTTGGAGAAGTCATTTTATCTCCTCTCATTTTTTTGATATTTGAAATATTTGGAGAGAAAAATGTTAAAACCAAAATGATCCTCTTTTCAAATTTGAGAAAAAACAAATATGAAAATAATGAAATCTCGAACTCTCTCCGTGGGTCCTTGAGTTGCTTAGGATTTCTAGGATCAAGCCAAAATGCAAATATAATATGCTATGCATATGATGACCTATGTATAACATCCCAAATTGGAAATTTGGGATGTTACAGGTTCACTCGAATGAATTGTTTGTGATTAGGCAACACAAAAGAAACGATCAGCCAGATCAAGGTGTTTGTGATATACGGCATGCGGTTCACTCGGCCTTGTCATCAGTGTGTGACCTCTGTGGCAACCGTTCGCTGCCCACTAGCCTCTTCTTGTACCATGGCAACAGTACACCACCTCTTCGCCTTTCCCTCTCGATTTGGAACTGTTGTCACACGCTCTTCCTCCCTCCATTTGCCTTCACCCTTCCTTCTGCCATTATTCGACCATCTTCTCCATGGAGGGAACAGGCCGAAAACGACCTCGTTATTCTTGCCCTGATCTGAAAGATGACGTGGTGGAGGAACTCATTGATCGGTGCGACGCCATCACCTTGGCTAGCATGGCAGTTTCGTCCAAGACCATTATTGACTCAACTAATAACATCATTACAGGCAACCCAAGGGTCAAGGAGCGGTTTAATCTCCCCTATCTTGTTCGCCGTGACCTGCTAACTGGCGTAGGGACGATGGAAGCCTCGCCTTGTGCAAGTTGATGCCGCTTTATAATGATACGTGTGATGTTAAGATGCCATCGCTTGAGGGCAAGGCTTGGGCAGGCGCGAATGAAGATTGGGTTGTTTATATTAGGTACAACTGTGAGTGGGACCTTGTGAATGTGTACACTCATCACCGGGTTCCACTTCCAAAAATCTCAGACTGCCCAGAGGTTGAGCACACAAATGATCTACGTGAGTTCAAATACGATCATGGTAACTGTCGTCTACGGAAGATAGCAATTTGTCGAGTTCCCAACCGCTCTTGGGATTACATGAACTATGAAGTTGTTGCTATCTTTGACAAGCTTATTGCCTTCCTTACCTCCACGCCTCGATGGATATTGCTCAAAAATCAATTTCTGTACATGGATGAGTACTGTGATGCAATTCAATACGAGGGTCTTGTGTTTGCTGCCACCACTCGTGGCACTGTTTTTGCATGGAATCATCATGCTTTCGGTACGTTTGTCTTCCACCATAATTATAATTGTTTCATCCACATCCATGCGTGTTAGCTAGTTTCCCTTTACTAATTAATTAACCTTCTTGTGTTTCCAAGGTCCTGTGAACATTCCACCACCTATACTTGAAAATTTTTATAACCAAGGGGGAGATGACGATGCTGATGATCACGAGCATGAGGACGAGTAGGACCCATATACTCAGTGGCACCTGGCAACTTATTCCGATGGATCACCTCTTCTTGTCTGTATACAGGGCATTGCTGATGTTACTAAGGAAGCAGGTGTTGTCTCGCATGGTCGCACTCTTTGGACCTATTCCAACATCCGTTTCAGGGTATTCGGGATGGATACTAGTGTACTAGCACCAACACCTTCTCCCTGGTTCAGTATTGAAAGTCTTGGAGGAAACTCGCTCTTCCTTGGGCAAAAATATCCAATGATGGTGAAAGGTGATCCAATTGCTATTGACACAATGTTACTACCATTTATGAGAAGCAACTGTATCTATATCTCGGTCATTGCTATGCTTCCCTACCATCGTACTATGGGTCCTGACATAGCCCGCTTTAGCCTGGATTATCAGTCCTGCATTGGTCTCAAGATTGACAGTAGCTGGCCCTTTCCAGAGAATCACTTCTGGTTCAAAGCAAGCATTTCCAACGCCGACGAGTGGTTGAGCTGAAGTTCATTTCATCTCTTTGTTATTTGTTGTGTGAGAAAAACTTTACTTTTACTAGACTGTTTAGTTGGAAATGATCTATAATCCAACGCACATCCTCATTGTCGTTGTGGGTTGATGACTTGTTGTATGTAATCAATGGTACATTTGCATATGCGTCCATTGATATGTCCATTTTGCATCATGCTTTTATATAGATATTTATTGCATTATGGGCTATTATTACACATTATGTCACAATACTTATGCCTATTCTCGCTTATTTTACAAGGTTTACATGAAGAGGGAGAATGCCGGCAGCTGGAATTCTGGGCTGGAAAAGGAGCAAATATTAGAGACCTATTCTGCACAACTCCAATAGTCCTGAAACTCGACGGAAGTCAGTTTCAGAATATATAAAAAATATTGGGCGAAGAAAGCACCGGACGGGGGCCACCCACTGTCCACGAGGGTGGGGGGCGCGCCCCCTGCCTCGTGGGCCCCCTGGCAGGCCTCCAGTGCCCATGTTTGGCTATATGAAGTCTTTCGCCCTGAAAAAAATCATAAGCAAGCTCACGGGATGAAACTCCGCCGCCACGAGGCGGAACCTTGGCGGGACCAATCTAGGGCTCCAGCGGAGCTGTTCTGCCGGGGGGGAATCATCACCATCGTCATCACCATCGATCCTCTCATCAGGAGGGGTCAATCTCCATCAACATCTTCACCAGCACCATCTCATCTCAAAACCTAGTTCATCTCTTGTATCCAATCTTCGCCTCAAAACCTCAGATTGGTACCTGTGGGTTGCTAGTAGTGTTGATTACTCCTTGTAGTTGATGCTAGTTGGTTTATTTGGTGGAAGATCATATGTTGAGATCCTTTATGCATATTAATACCCCTCTGATTATGAACATGAATATGCTTTGTGAGTAGTTATGTTTGTTCCTGAGGACATGGGAGAAGTCTTGCTATAAGTAGTCATGTGAATTTGGTATTCTTTCGATATTTTGATGAGATGTATGTTGTCTCTCCTCTAGTGGTGTCATGTGAACGTCGAATAGATGACACTTCACCATTTTTTGGGCCTAGGGGAAGGCATTGGGAAGTAATAAGTAGATGGTGGGTTGCTAGAGTGACAGAAGCTTAAACCCTAGTTTATCCGTTGCTTCGTAAGGGGGCTGATTTGGATCCATATGTTTCATGCTATGGTTATGTTTACCTTAATACTTCTTTTGTAGTTGCAGATGCTTGCAAGAGGGGTTAATAATAAGTGGGATTCTTGTCCAAGGAAGGGCAGTACCCAAGCATCTGTCCATCCACATATCAAATTATCAAAGTACCGAACGTGAATCATATGAACGTGATGAAAACTAGCTTGACGATAATTCCCATGTGTCCTCGAGAGCATTTTCCTTTATATAAGAGTTTGTCCAGGCTTGTCCTTTGCTACAAAAAGGATTGGACCATCTTGCTGCACATTATTTACTTTTATTACTTGTTACCCATTACAAATTACCTTATCACAAAACTATATGTTACCAATAATTTCAGTGCTGACAGAGAAAGCATCGCTCAAGCTTGGGGGAGGCTTAAGTCAATGTTATATTCATGCCCCAATCATGAGCTCTCAAGAGAAACTATTATTCAAAAAATTTATGCTCGACTTTCTCTCAATAATCGCTCCATGCTCGATACTTCCTGTACTGGTTCTTTTATGATGAAGACTATTGAATTCAAATGGGATTTATTGGAAAGGATTAAACACAACTCTATAGATTGGGAACTCGACGAAGGTACGGAGTCAGGTATAACACCTAAGTTTGATTGTGTTAAATCTTTTATGGATACCGATGCTTTCCGTGAATTTAGCACTAAATATGGACTTGACTCTAAGATAATAGCTTCCTTTTGTGAATCCTTTGCTACTCATGTTGATCTCCCTAAGGAGAAGTGGATTAAATATCATCCTCCCATTGAAGTAAAAGTAGTTGAACCTATTAAAGTTGAAGAAAAGACTATCACTTATAATGTTGATCCTATTGTTCCTACCGCTTATATTGAAAAACCACCTTTCCCTACTAGAATAAAGGATCATGCTAAAGCTTCAACTGTGGTTCGTAAGAGTAATACTAGAACACCTACACCCTCTGAGCAAATTAAAGTTCAACCTAGTATTGCTATGGTTAAAGATCTCTTGTCTGATAATATTGATGGGCATGTTATTTACTTCTACGATGAAGCTGCTAGAATTGCTAGACCCGATACTAAAAATAAACATAGACCTGTTGTAGGCATGCATGTTATTTCTGTTAAAATAGGAGATCATTGCTATCATGGCTTATGTGATATGGGTGCTACTGCTAGTGCAATACCCCATTCTTTATATGAAGAAATTATGCATGATATTGCACCTGGTGAGCTAGAAGGTATTGATGTTACAATTAAGCTTGCCAAAAGAGATACTATTTCACCGGTTGGGATTATTAGAGATGTTGAAGTCTTGTGTGGGAAAGTTAAATATCCTGCTGATTTTATTGTTCTTGGTTCCCCACAAGATGACTTTTGTCCCATTATATTTGGTAGACCCTTCTTGAATATTGTTGATGCGAAGATAGACTGCAAAAATGATATTGTTTCTGTTGGTTTAGGGGATATGTCTCATGAATTTAATTTTGCTAAATCTTGTAGACAACCGCATGATAAAGAATTGCCTAGTAAAGATGAAATTATTGGTCTTGTTTCTATTGCCGTGCCTCCTAATGATCCTTTAGAACAATATTTTCTAGACCATGAAAATGATATGTTTATGAATGAAAGGAGGGAAATAGATGAAGTATTCTTTAAACAGGGACCTATTTTGAAACATAACTTTCCTATCAAAATTCTAGGGGATCCTCCTCCACCCAAGGTGATCCCGTGTTTGAGCTTAAACCATTGCATGATACTCTTAAATATTCTTATCTTGATGAAAAGAAGATATATCTTGTTATTATTAGTGCTAACCTTTCAGAGAAGGAAGAAGAGAAATTATTGAAAACTCTGAAGAAGCACCGTGCTTCTATTGGATATACTCTTGATGATCTTAAGGGCATTAGTCCCACTCTATGCTAGCACAAAATAAAATTGGAGTAAGACGCTAAACCGGTTGTTGATCACCAACGACGGTTAAATCCTAATATGAAAGAAGTGGTAAGAAAAGAAATACTAAAGCTTCTGGAGGTAGGTATAATTTATCCTGTTGTTGATAGTCAGTGGGTAAGTCATGTCCATTGTGTCCCAAAGAAGGGAGGCATTACTGTTGTTCCTAATGATAAAGATGAATTGATCCCACAAAGAATTGTTACAAGCTATAGAATGGTAATTGACTTCCGCAAATTAAATAAAGCTACTAAAAAGATCATTACCCTTTACCTTTTATTGATCAAACGCTAGAAAGATTATCTAAACATACACATTTTTGCTTTCTAGATGGTTATTCTGGTTTCTCTCAAATACCTGTGTCAAAAGAGGATCAAGAAAAGTCCACCTTTACTTGCCCTTTCGGTACCTTTGCTTATAGACGTATGCCTTTTGGTTTATGTAATGCACCTGCTACCTTTCAAAGATGTATGATCGCTATATTCTCTGACTTTTGTGAAAAGATTGTTGAGGTTTTCATGGATGATTTTTCTGTATATGGAACTTCTTTTGATGATTGCTTAAGCAACCTTGATCGAGTTTTTCAGAGATGTGAAGAAACTAATCTTGTCTTGAATTGGGAGAAGTGCCACTTTATGGTTAATGAAGGCATTGTCTTGGGATATAAAATTTCTGAAAGAGGTATTGAAGTTGATAAAGCTAAAGTTGATGCTATTGAAAAGATGCCATGTCCAAAGGACATTAAAGTTATAAGAAGTTTCCTTGGTCATGCCGGTTTTTATAGGAGGTTCATTAAAGACTTCTCAAAAATTTCCAGGCATCTGGCTAATCTCTTACAAAAAGATGTTCCTTTTGTCTTTGATGATGATTGTGTAGAAGCATTTGAAATACTTAAGAAAGCTTTGATTTCTGCACCTATTGTTCAGCCACCTGATTGGAATTTACCCTTTGAAATTATGTGTGATGCTAGTGATTATGCTGTAGGTGCTGTTTTAGGACAAAGAGTTGATAAGAAATTAAATGTTATCCAATATGCTAGTAAAACTCTAGATAGTGCCCAGAGAAATTATGCTACTACTGAAAAGGAATTTTTAGCAGTTGTATTTGCTTGTGATAAGTTCAGACGTTATATTGTTGTTTCTAAAGTAACTGTTCACACTGATCATGCTGCTATTAAATATCTTATGGAAAAGAAAGATGCTAAACCTAGACTTATTAGATGGGTTCTCCTACTACAAGAATTTGATTTGCATATTATCGATAGAAGGGGAGCTGAGAACCCCGTTGCAAACAACTTGTCTAGGTTAGAGAATGTTCTTGATGACCCACTACCTATTGATGATAGCTTTCCTGACAAACAATTAGCTGTCACAAATGCTTCTCGTACTGCTCCATGGTATGCTGATTATGTTAATTACATTGTTGCCAAGTTTATACCACCTAGTTTCACATACCAACAAAAGAAAAAGTTCTTTTATGATTTAAGACATTACTTTTGGGATGACATAACAGTTTTGGAAGGATATAACTCGACTGAAAAAAACGGGGTTGAAAAACACACAAGGAAGCCAATTCAAGATTCAAGGGAAGGAAAAGTTACTACTAACATGTGGATCCAGAAACCCCTACGACCTGGAAGCGGTTTAAGTCATGGGTTTAGTCTCCGCGGACGGGGGGCTTTGGCCTCTGCCGGTTCACCATCACCGTTCAGACGCCCAAACCGGCTGACCTGCCAGCCATCTTGCCCCGTTCCAGATGGTGCTGGGTAACTGTTGCCATTCCGAGCCACCGAGGCCCTGCCCGCAAGCGCCCCATAGCTGCATGGTTAAGTCGCCCGAGCCAGTCCGGTCTTAGTCGCCGCCTTGATTCAGTACTGCTGCTCCTCGCGCGCCGGTTCACCACTGCAGTCAGCCACTGCCGTTTGCTCGTGCCGGTTTACCGCCCATGCCCGCGCCCTTGTTCCTCTTCTGACGGGACCGGTCTTAAGTCGCCAGTGCGCTACCTCCATCCCCATTTGACCCGCACGGCTTACCGCGCCTCGAGTCGCCCCTGCCTGGTTTTGCCTCTGAGCCGCTGCCCCCAGGCATGCTCTCCTGCTGGTTGCCGCTTGAAGAAAAGAAAGGTGGGGAGATGATTGGACGATCGAAAAAAGGGGTGGGCATGGATTAAGTCATCGCCCATGTTGCTGTTGGATTCCATATCCCAGCTAAATTATGGACGTGCAAAGATCATTTTTCATCCCAATGCATCAGGTGATATCTTCCTCTGTATTTTATCAGCAGGTTAATTCTTTTTAGAACAATTACTTGGCCATGTAATATTGTTTCACGGGACAAATGTTCATTTCAAATTGGAGGCATTATACTGCGGGTATGGAGCACACACTGGTAACATTCTGCAACAACGTTTTCATCCGGGCCACACTACCCGAGGAACGGACGTGAGCAAGTTACCGCCTGTGTGGCCCGGTCTACATTAACTCGCCCGTCCGAGCGGATTACCACGCTTGCGATTACTCGCCCACCCGCACGGCTTACCGCACCTGTGGTTGACTCGCCCGTCCGCACCGGCTTACAACGCCACGGCCGGCTCATCTGTCTGCTCTCACGGCCGACTCGGTCGTGATTGGTTTTAGTGTCACTGAGGTGATCATCAACTCTGCAACGGATAATTTCTGGCCTAACATATCAGGTGAAATCTATCTAAGTCTATTTTTGACAAATATTATTTTTGTCAAGGAACAATTACGTTGGTTTGTGTATTTTTATATCAAGACAATTATTCACCGCCGAAGTGGAGTTATATCGCGGATATGGAGTGCCTAGCATCGTCATTTTGCACTAACATTTATCCATACTCTCGTGCTCAACGGTAGTGCTTACACTGCCGCCCTTGCAGTCTGGTCTACATCAACACACCGGGCCGCACTTGTGTGCATGAGCTGTTTATTGAGTATAAACAAGTCACAGCTTGGGTAGCCCGATTTTCTTTCAAAAAATTGGAGGCAAATTATCATATACTATCAACCGCCGTCTGCACTGGATGGCTCAATGGACAGGCACACAAGTCGCCGCCACTACAGTTTGGTTAAACTTCAAGGAGCCAGTTGGAAGGAACCATTGGTCGATTTGCTGACACGGCTCATATGGAAACATTTATATCCCGCCGCAGTCACCTCAACATTATGTGGATTCACATCGTGCTATCAACACCAATGATATACAACTTATGCCGGTATATATCATAGTCAAATATGGAGAATCTCAAGCCAACTCCTCGAGTCACCTTGAGACTCGGGGGCTACGATGACATGACTCAGCAAATCTTGCCGGTTTCAGCAAATTTAAGAACCCCAGGACGATGGAGGGAAACATAACCGGTCCCGGAGGCTAGTACCATATTGATGAAAATTTAAAGGCTGTCAGAAAATTTCCGGTTCAAAATGAAAATTCCGGTTTAAAATCCGGTTCAAGGGAAATCTATATTCTTTCAACAAAAGCTCTGAAGCTCTCAAATCCGGTTTAATTTCCAGTTCAAAAAGAATTAGTCTCTCGCAAGTTCGAGTTTAAAGGTTGTCAGAAAATTTCTGGCTAAAAATGAAGATTCCGGTTTAAAATCTGATTCAAGGGAAAGATGTCTCCCACAAAGCTTTGAAGCTCTCAAAATCCGGTTTACCATCCGGTTCAAGAAGAAATATCTCTTGCAAAGTTCGAGTTGTCAAAAAAATCACTTGGGGGCTTGGTCGTATTCGAACCATAGCTACACCTCTTGATCGGTGTAAGGCCACCAGTGAAATCACTTGGGGGCTTGGTCGTATTCGAACCATAGCTACACCTCTTGATCGGCGTAAGGCCACCAGGGAAATCACTTGGGGGCCAAAGAGAGTGCTGCAAAAGCACAACTCAAACATAGGCACCCACTGAGCACATCTCAAAATATTGCTTGGGGGCTCTTTGCTTCTCAAAGAACAAAGAGTCTACACCCTTGTAATAGGCTATCAAGCCAGGCTTGGAAGCCAGGTGTATTCACCTAAAACCCCGGGTTATCCTGCCTCTTTAAGTAAGCCACTCCGTCCAGGTAATCCTGGTATGACCTGTCGAACGTTTGACAAGTCAATCTGATAGACCCTGAACTTGTCAAAGTTACAACGACGATTGGTTAATGTGAGGTCCATCTTAAAAGGCTTTGTAAAATGTTTAACTCAGTGGCCTGGTAGCCCATGAAAAGCCTCGATTTTGGGTCTGGCAGCCCATGAAAAGCCTCATATGTTATTTTTATGCTTTTATTTGTCAAGTTTTTCCTCCTTTGATGAGACTTATAATATCTTATGATAAACCGGCATTTATTGATCCGGTTTGGCTTTCAACTATAAGTTGTCAGTACATGATCAATTATAATACATCATTTATTAACCCGGGTTGGCTTTTTGACTATAAGTCGCCAATATGAGATAAAATAATATCCGGTGTTTATTAACCTGGCCTGGCTTTAAGATGATAAGTCGCCAGTATATGATGAGAAATTATCCGGTGTTTGTTAACCCGGCCTGGCTTTAGACTATAAGTCGCCAGGATATATTTGGATTGCGCCATTGGAATCATGCGCTTATAAATCATTGGGTATATTATTCAAGTCTTTAAATTGCCAACATGGCTGGATTTTATTATGGTTATCAATAACCAATATTATGATTGGGGTTTTCAAAGTCGCTTTAGCGCAATGGCTATTATCAATGGATGTGATTTATTCCACAATGGAGGGGGTAGTCCCGAGTCGCTGCAGGCTTACAACCCAGCACTTGGGGGTTACATTGTTCAAGTTAAGATTACATCAAATATGCAAGTCTCATGTCGCTGCAAGCATGCACCATGACGCTTGGGGGTTAATGCAAAGTCATTTCTTGCTCATCTTATTAAAGACCCGACTCATCACATCATAATGAGACGGCCTTTGGGGGCTACCAATTGCTCATATCAACAATTCAAGGTACACAAGTTAAATCCATTACATTGAAGGGTCCGTTTCTTAGTTGATAAAGCACAAAGCTCTTAACCTTGTGGACATGGGTTCAAGCCCTACGATGGAGGCTATATTATAAGATGTTATTTTCATTAAAGTATATATCAAGTCCCTGCTCATTATTGCATAATGACCCGGCCCTTGGGGGCTACACATCATTTCTCAAATCTACATGATTATATTTACAAAGTCCCTGCTCATTATTGCATAATGACCCGGCCCTTGGGGGCTACACTGGTTGAAGTTTTTATGAACATAAGGCAATTACAAGTCCCAGGTTGCTGCAAGCATGACAACCCGACACTTGGGGGCTACATAATATGGGTATTCCAGTGATTGGGATGAACAACATGGATTTCTTCAAAATGGTAAACAGTATGACCTTGTGGCTGCAACCCGGCGTCATCAATAGTCATGAACTGGCATTGGCAACAACCATGAACCGGCGTTGGCAACAATCATGACCCGGAATTATCAGTTTTTATAACCCGACAATGGTGGTAATCATAAACCGGCAAGTTCTACATCTTCAAGCCGGTTGGATATTAGTTGAATATTTCAAAGACCAATATTTTTGTCAAGTCAGAGCATTGAAGGCTGACTCAAATGGATTATTTCTTATAATATTTCTTTACAAGAGCCAATGTTAGCAAATGGATTATGAAGCTGGCCTATTGACCCAGATTTTCTAGGAGAAAATGTCAAGGACTTAAGGATGATCAGGTGCCGGCTTACAGGAATAGTTAACCCGGAGCACAACCTGTCAAATTTGTTCTTGTGTTTATGTTGCAGGATTAGTTTAACATGGATAAGTCCAAATTAAACAGGGGGCTAATGTCGGGGATATACCCCGCGGTATAAACCGCCGAATGTATGACCCGGCTGGAGCTTGGCGACTCACTAGCGACCCGCTTGGACCTGGCGGTTTACGATTCATCGGAGACCCGACGGGCGGGTCAGACGGACGACAAAGCCCAAGGCCCGGAAGGCCAGTTCATGTTATGTTGGGCCGGTTTATGAGGAAATCACAAGGAAGAAGGAACAATCTCTAGGGCTAGACACAGAAAGAGCCGGTTTACCAGCGACTCCCTCATGATTATAATGAGACCTAGCCACAAACAGCATGTGGGGCTATTACCGGATGATGTTTCCCGGGGCCCGAAGCTGTCTAAATCCTTTTCTTGTGTTGCATCTCTCGATTCCGCTCAACCCCTCTCAAGCTACTACAAAGATGCGTTGGCCTCACGACTAAGTCCTCACACTAGGACATCTGCCGTGACAATTCCACGGCAGGTGTCATGTGAACGTTGACTACATGGCACTTCACCATTGTTTGGGCCTAGGGGAAGGCATTGGAAAGTAATAAGTAGATGATGGGTTGCTAGAGTGACAGAAGCTTAAACCCTAGTTTATGTGTTGCTTCGAAAGGGGCTGATTTGGATCCATATGTTTCATGCTATGGTTATGTTTACCTTAATACTTCTTTTGTAGTTGCGGATGCTTGCAAGAGGGATTAATCATAAGTGGGATGCTTGTCCAAGGAAGGGCAGTACCCAAGCACCGGTCCACCCACATATCAAATTATCAAAGTACCGAACACGAATCATATGAACGTGAGGAAAACTAGCTCCCATGTGTCCTCGAGAGCGTTTTCCTTTATATAAGTGTTTTTCCAGGCTTGTCCTTTGCTACAAAAAGGATTGGGCCATCTTGCTGCACCTTATTTACTTTTAATACTTGTTACCCATTACAAATTACCTTATCACAAAACTATATGTTACCGATAATTTCAGTGCTTGGAGAGAATACCTTACTGAAAAGTACTTATCATTTCCTTCTGCTCCTCGTTGGGTTCGACACTCTTACTTATCGAAAGGACTACCATAGATCCCCTATACTTGTGGGTCATCAAGACTCTTTTCTGGCGCCATTGCCGGGGAATGAAGCGCCTTTGGTAAGTGGAATTTGGTAAGGAAAAAATTATATAGTGTGCTGAAATTTACTGTCACTTGTTACTATGGAAAGTAATCCTTTGAGGGGCTTGTTCGGGGTATCTTCACCCCGACCAGTAGAGCAAAGAGTTGCTCTTCAACCTACTGAACCTACTGAAAATGTTTACTTTGAAATTCCTTCAGGTATGATAGAGAAACTGCTAGCTAATCCTTTTACAGGAGATGGAACATTGCATCCCGATTTGCACCTAATCTATGTGGATGACGTTTATGGATTATTTAAGCTTGCAGGTATGCCCGAGGATGTTATCAAGAAGAAGATATTCCCTTTATCTTTGAAAGAAAACACATTAACATGGTTTAGGCTATGTGATGATATGGGATCATGGAACTACAACCGATTGAAACTGGAATTTCATCAGAATTTTTATCCTATGCATCTTGTTCATCGTGATCGTAATTATATATGTAATTTTTGGCCTCGTGAATGAGAAAGCATCGCTCAAGCTTGGGGGAGGCTTAAGTCAATGTTATATTGATGCCCCAATCATAAGCTCTCAAGAGAAATTATTATTCAAAAAAATTATGCTCGGCTTTCTCTCAATAATCGCTCCATGCTCGATACTTCTTGTAGTGGTTCTTTTATGATGAAGACTATTGAATTCAAATGGGATTTATTGGAAAGGATTAAACGCAACTCTATAGATTGGGAACTCGACAAAGGTAAGGATTCAGGTATAACACCTAAGTTTGATTGTGTTAAATCTTTTATGGATACCGATGCTTCCCGTGAATTTAGCACTAAATATGGACTTGACTCTAAGATAATAGCTTCTTTTTGTGAACCCTTTGCTACTCATGTTGATCTCCCTAAGGAGAAGTGGATTAAATATCATCCTCCCATTGAAGTAAAAGTAGTTGAACCTATTAAAATTGAAGAAAATACTATCACTTATAATGTTGATCCTAATGTTCCTACCGCTTATATTGAAAAACCACCTTTCCCTACTAGAATAAATGATCATGCTAAATCTTCAACTGTGGTTCGTAAGAGTAATACTAGAACACCTACACCCTCTGAGCAAATTAAAGTTCAACCTAGTATTGCTATGGTTAAAGATCTCTTGTCTGATAATATTGATGGGCATGTTATTTACTTCTATGATGAAGCTGCTAGAATTGCTAGACCCGATACTAAAAATAAACATAGACCTGTTGTAGGCATGCCTGTTATTTCTGTTAAAATAGGAGATCATTGCTATCATGGCTTATGTGATATGGATGCTAGTGCTAGTGCAATACCCCATTCTTTATATGAAGAAATTATGCATGATATTGCACCTGCTGAGCTAGAAGGTATTGATGTTACAATTAAGCTTGCCAATAGAGATACTATTTCACCGGTTGGGATTATTAGAGATGTTGAAGTCTTGTGTGGGAAAGTTAAATATCATGTTGATTTTCTTGTTCACCCCACAAGATGACTTTTGTCCCATTATATTGGTAGACCCTTCTTGAATACTGTTAATGCTAAGATAGACTGCAAAAAGGATATTGTTTCTGTTGGTTTAGGGGATATGTCTCATGAATTTAATTTTGCTAAATATCATAGACAACCCTATGATAAAGAATTTCCTAGTAAAGATGAAATTATTGGTCTTGTTTCTATTGTCGTGCCTCCTAATGATCCTTTAGAACAATATTTGCTAGACCATGAAAATGATATGTTTATGAATGAAAGGAGGGAAATAGATGAAGTATTCTTTAAACAATAAGAGGCAATGGATATCGTTTCGTCCCCAAAGGTGGCACGTTCCCTACCGAAACCATCACGCTTGTTGTGAGAAGCTCTGGTTTGTGAGAAGCTTATACCCAAACCTTCCCCAAATGGGACACAATTTTTACCACGACATGTTGATGCCGCTCCATGATAGCATGCCAAGTTTCATGAATTTCAGACACGTTTTGGATTTACTAGAATTTAAAAACCATGCATCTCAATGTTTGCGGCCGAGTAACAGTGGCAGGGTGTTTGAAATTCATTCCCATTTCTTGCATGGGACCTAAGCTTGCAACCAAGGACACATATTTGATTTTTCAACTAGTTTATATGCACTAGAGAATGTGCATGTAGTTCGAATTTGAATTATGCGCATAAAATGCCTGGAAATTTCAGTTAATGTATAAAAATGTCCAAATGAAGCCCAAAAAAATCCAAAATTAAACACAACACTCCTGTTGTTCTATGTTGACACAAGAAAAAATTTGAAAGCAATAAGAGGCAACATATATCGTTTCGTCCCCAAAGGTGGCACGTTCCCTACCGAAACCATCACGCTCTGGTTTGTGTGAAGCTTATACCCAAACCTGCCCCAAATGGGACAAAAATATTACCACGACATGTTGATGCCGCTCCATGATAGTATGCCAAGTTTCATGAAGTTTAGAAGAGTTTTGGATTTACTAGAATTTAAAAACCAGGTATCTCAATGTTTGCAGCCGAGTGACAGTGGCAGGGTGTTTGAAATTCATTCCCATTTCTTGCATGGGACCTAAGCATGCAACCAAGGACACATATTTGATTTTTGAACTAGTTTATATGCACTGGAGAATGCGCATGTAGTTCAAATTTGAATTATGCACATAAAATGCCTGGAAAGCCCAGTTAATGTATAAAAAATTCCAAATGAACCCCGAAAAATTCAAAAATTAAACACAACACTCCTGTTGTTCTATGTTGACACTAGAAAAAATTTGAAAGCAATAAGAGGCAACGGATATCGTTTCATTCCCAAAGGTGGCACGTTCCCTACCGAAACCATCACGCTTGTTGTGAGAAGCTCTGGTTTGTGAGAAGCTTATACACAAACCTGCCCCAAATGGGACAAAATTTTACCACGGCATGTTGATGCCGCTCCATGATAGCATGCCATGTTTCATGAATTTCAGACGAGTTTTGGATTTACGAGAATTTAAAAACCAGGTATCTCAATGTTTGCGGCCAAGTGATAGTGGCAGGGTGTTTGAAATTCATTCCCATTTCTTGCATGGGACCTAAGCATGCAACCAAGGACACAGATTTGATTTTTCAACTAGTTTATATGCACTGGAGCTTGTGCATGTAGTTCAAATTTGAATTATGCGCATAAAATGCCTGGAAATTTCAGTTAATGTATAAAAATGTCCAAACGAACCGTGAAAAATTCCAAAATTAAACACAACACCCCTGTTGTTCTATGTTGACACTCGAAATTTTTTGAAAGCAATAAGAGGCAACGGATATCGTTTCGTCCCCAAAGGTAGCACGTTCCCTACCTAAACCATCACGCTTATTGTGAGAAGCTCTGGTTTGTGACAGTACTACAGGATGTTGCTAACGCGACACCACGATCAGAGACCCTTCGAGAAACTGTGTGTGATGCAATAATCGCACACGATGGTGTATGAAAACCATCAAAAAGGTGAAAACGTTTGCGATGGAGGATGCATCAAACACGGTTCAGATTTTAGTTGCGTGTGCGATAAAGGGCATACGGTTCAATTCAGTTAACTGTTTGCGATGAGGAGGAACAAAAGAAATGGGCAGCCAGATGCAGGCGTGTGCGATACACAGCATACGGTTCACTCGGATGAATTGTTTGTGATTAGGCCACAGAAAAGAAATGGGCAGCCAGATGAAGGTGTGTGCGATATACAGCATACAGTTCACTCGAATGAACTGTTTGTGATTAGGCAACACAAAATAAACGGTCAGCCAAATCAAGGTGTGTGCGATATACGGCATGCAGTTCACTCGAATGAACTGTTTGCATTGATACAAGAGAACAGAAATGGTTCAACTTAACAAGACATGTGTATTGTGCAATGGGATTGCATGCAGTTCACTCGGCCATTGTCGTTAGTGTGTGACCTCTGTGGCAACCGTTCGCTTCCCAGGCGCCTCTTCATGTACCGTGGAAACCATCCACCGACTCTTCGCCTTTCCCTCTCGATTTGGATCTGTTGTCGCATGCTAGCTCTTTATCCCTCCTCCATTTTCCTTCACCCTTCCTTCTGCCATTGTTTGATCATCTTCTCCATGGAGGGAACAAGCTGGAAATGACCCTATTATTCTTGCCCCGATCTGAATGATGACGCAGTGGAGGAACTCATTGATCGGTGCGATGTCATCACCTCGGCTAGCATGGCAGATTCGTTCAAGACCATTCTCGACTCAACTAATAACATCATTACAAGGAACCCAAGGGTTCAGGAGCGGTTTGATCTCCCCTATCTTCTTTGTCGTGACCCTGCTGACTGGCGCGGGGACGAGGGAAGCCTCGCCTTGTGTAAGTTGACGCCGCTTGATAATGATACGTATGATGTTAAGATGCCATCGCTTGAGGGCAAGGCTTGGGCAGGTGCAAATGGATATTGGGTTGTTTATATTGGGTACAACTGCGAGTGGGAACTTGTGAACGTGTACACTCGTCACCGGGTTCCACTTCGAAAAATCTCAGACGACTACCCAGAGGTTGAGTACACCGGTATTCTACGTGAGTTCAAATACGATCATGTTGACTGTCCTGTACGGAAGATAGCAATTTGTCAAGTTCCCAACCGCTCTTGGGGTTATAGGAATGCTTATGTTGCCGCTATCTTCGAGAAGCTTGTTGTCGTCCTTCATGGTTTGACTCGATGGATATTGCTAAAAAATCAGTTTCTATACACGGATGAGTATTGTGATGCAATTCAATACGAGGGTATTGTGTTTGCTGCCACCACTCGTGGCACTGTTTTTGCATGGAATCCTCATGATTTCGGTACGTTTATCTTCCACCATAATTATAATTGTTTCATCCACATGCATGCGGGTTAGCTAGTTTCCCTTTACTAATTAACCTTCTTGTGTTTCCAAGGTCCTGTGAACATTCCACCACCTATACTTGAAAATTTTATTCACGAGCATGAGGACGAGCAGGACCCATATACTCAGTGGCGCCTGGCAACTTATTCCGATGGATCACCTCTTCTTGTCTGTATACGGGGCATTGCTGATGTTACTAAGGAAGTAGGTGTTGTCTCGTATTGTTGCACTCTCCGGACCTATTCCAACATCCGTCGTAGGGTATTCGGGATGGATACTAGTGTACTAGCGCCAACACCTTCTCCCTGGTTCAATATTGAAAGTCTTGGAGGAAACTCGCTCTTCCTTGGACAAAACTACCCAGTGATGGTGGAAGGCGATCCAGCTGCTGTAGACACAATGTTACTACCATTTATGAGAAGCAACTTATCTATACCTCAGACATTACTATGCTTCCCTACCGTCCCAATATGGGTCCTAACATAGGCCACTTCAGCCTCGATCATCAGTCCTGCGTTGGTCTTGAGATTGACAGTAGCTGGCCCTTCCCAGAGAATCACTTCTGGTTCAAAGCAAGCGTTTCCAATGCCGATGAGTGGTTGAGCTGAAGTTCATTTCATCGCTTTGTTATTTGTTGTGTGAGAAAAACTTTACTAGAATGTTTTGTTCGAAATGATCTATAATCCAACATGCATCCTCGTTGTCATTGTGGGTTGATGACTTGCTGTATGTAATCAATGGTACATTTGCATGTGCATCCATGAACTCACACCTGCTAGTGGTGTCCATATGAACAGTGCTAGTGATTTTAGTTGCAAAAATTAGATAGTGCTAGCGATTTGTAGCTGCATATTTTGACAAATTGCAGTGTTACAAGGTTGACAAATGCCAATGTTACTAGATAAACAAATGTCAATCTTTCCAGTTTGAGAAATGACAACATACCCAAAATGACAGATATGCAAATCTTACCCAATTGTTTGTACGTGGTTGCACACGGGTCATGCAAAACAACCGTTTGCGTTGAAGGGATGCAGAAATCCTACTCGACACATTTTCCCTTGGCTTCCTAGGGAAGCTGTCGGTTTGCGTACAGGTGTTCTAACTAAAACGTTTGCGATGAGTGTTTCATATTTAAATACCATTGACGTTTTTTTCAAAAGAAAATCGTTTGATAAGTCTGTACATTAAGAGAGAAAAAGGAAGTTCGTTCAAACCATATCTTTCATTCAGTCACACTTCGAATTTATATTCATATGATCGAGAATTCGAGATACAGTATTAAACCCCCAAAAGAACTATTTCTGGCGGGGGCAGAGGTGGCGTGCCGCACCGTCGTTGTCGTTGTCGTTGTCGTCCTCCGGAACGCTGTTGTTGAAGTCTTCAAGGCAGCGCAAAATGTTCTTCACTTGTAAATCAAACATCATGTCATCATGCGATCGACGGGCGGGGCGCGGGAGGACGGCAACTGGCGGCGCTAAGAGGTAGCGGTGTACGGCAGTGTCCCATGCCGCTGAGGGAGGCACATGCACGGGCACGGTGGGTGCAGCCAAACGCACGGGGACCGGCACCGCAGTGGGTGGAGGGGCGCGCACGGGCAGGGGCACGGGCGCAGCGGGTGCAGCCAAACGCACGGGGGTCGGCGCCACGGTGGGTGGAGGGCGCGCACGGGCACGTGCACAGGCACTGGCGCTGGCATGTACATGAGCTCGCGCGGGTCCGCGGAGACCTTGCTGACGCCCGCGGCTTAGCTCTGTAATAGTGCTCGATGACCAGCCCGTCAATGCTACGGGGATGGTCGCTGGCGGGGGGATGGGAGCTGACTAGAGCGGGGGCAGCAACCGCCGCGGCTAGCTCGTTCTGGGCCATGTCCATGAGGCCCCATTCCTCCTTGTTTTCTATCTCCTCCGGCTCGGAGTCGATTTCACCAAACTTGAAGACTAGTGGCAGATGATCATTCGGCGCCATGGCATTGGTGGAGGTCTACGGGAGGGAGGGGAATGGGAGGCGGACAGTAAGGTCGCCCATATTAAACAGCGACTCGGGCGCCATTAATGGAGAGGAAGGCGGGCGGCCATGGAAGTCAAAGGGCTTGCTTCCTAGTGAGCCTGAGCAGCGTACAACTTGCACGCTTCTCGGTGAGCCTGCGCATTGCAGGACAGCTTGCACACCTCTCGGTCAGCCTGCGCACCGGACTCCGCTCGCACGTCTCCCATTCAGTCAAGGTCAAGCAGCTGTCCGTAGGGCACCTCCTATAGCCATTAAAACGAAGACACGTGGCGTCACGTGAATGGTTAACAGAATGCACACGATTTGAATTATACAACCGTTAAGATATTAAAGTGGCAGCTATTTTTTCAAAATGCCTATGTTGCCTGTTATTCGAGTGCGCCCTCTCTCAAAATGGACATGAAAAATACCACAGCATGTCGGATACCATTCCATGAAAGCATGCCAAGTTTCATGAATTTCAGACGAGTTTTGGATTTACTAGAATTTAAAAATGAAGTATCTCAACGTTTAGCCGGCAATCAACGGTGCCCTGGTGTTTGAAATTCATTCCAATTTCTTGCATGGGACCTAAGCATGCACCCAAGGACACAGATTTGAATTTTCAACCAATTTATATGCATTAGAGCATGTGCATGTAGTTCAAATTTGAATTATGCACATAAATGCATTGAAAACTCAATTAATGCATAAAAATGTCCAAACGAACCCCGAAAAATCAAAAAAATTGACACAACACTCCTGTTGTTCTATGTTGACACGAGATTTTTTTTGAAAGCAATAAGAGGCAATGGATATCATTTCGTCCCCAAAGGTGGGACGTTCCCTACCGAAACCATCACCCTTGTTGTGAGAAGCCCTGGTTATTGAGAAGCATATCCCGAAACCTGCCCCAAATGGGACAAAACATTTACCATGACATGTTGATACCGCTCCATGATAGCATGCCAAGTTTCATGAATTTCGGACAAGCTTTGGATTTACTAGAATTTAAAACCCAGGTATCTCAATGTTTGCGGCCGACTGACTATGGCAGGGTGTTTGACAATCATTCCCATTTCTTGCATGGGACCTAAGCATGCACCCAAGGACATAGATTTGATTTTTGAACCAATTTATATGCATTAGAGCATGTGCATATAGTTCAAATTTGAATTATGCACATAAATGCATTGAAAACTCAATTAATGCATAAAAATGTCCAAATGAACCCTGAAAAATCCCAAAAATTGACACAACACTCCTGTTGTTCTATGTTGACACGAGAAAAAAATTGAAAGCAATAAGAGGCAATGGATATCGTTTCATCCCCAAAGATGGGACGTTCCCTACTGAAACCATCCGGCTTGTTGTGTGAACCTCCGGTTTGTGAGAAGCATATCCCCAAACCTACCCCAAATGGGACAAAAAATTTACCACGGCATGTTGATGCCGCTCCATGATAGCATGCCAAGTTTCATGAATTTCGGACGAGATTTGGATTTATTAGAATTTAAAAACCAGGTATCTCAATGTTTGCGGCTGAGTGACCGTAGCAGGGTGTTTGTCATTCATTCCCACTTCTTGCATGGGACCTAAGCAAGCACCCAAGGACACAAATTTGATTTTTCAACCAATTTATATGCATTAGAGCATGTGCATGTAGTTCAAATTTGAATTATGCACATAAATGCATTGAAAACTCAATTAATGCATAAAAATGTCCAAAGGACCCCCCCCCCCCCAAATCCCAAAAATTGACACAACACTCCCGTTGTTCTATGTTGACACGAGAAAAAAAATTGAAAGTAATAAGAGGCAATGGATATCGTTTCGTCCCCAAAGGTGGGACCTTCCCTACCGAAACCATCCGGCTTATTGTGAGAAGCATATCCCCAAACCTGCCCCAAATGGGACAAAAAATTTACCATGGCATGTTGATGCCGCTCCATGATAGCATGCCAAGTTTCATGAATTTTGGACGAGCTTTGGATTTACTAGAATTTAAAACCAAGCATCTCAATGTTTGCGACCGAGTGACCATTGCAGGGTGTTTGACATTCATTCCCATTTCTTGCATGTGACCTGAGCATGCACCCAAGGACACATATTTGATTTTTTTAAACCAATTTATATGCATTAGAGCATGTGCATGTAGTTCAAATTTGAATAATGCACATAAATGAAGTGAAAACTCAATTAATGCATAAAAATGTCCAAACGAACCCCGAAAAATCCCAAAAATTGACACGACGCTCCTGTTGTTCTATGTTGACACAAGAAAATATTTGAAAGCAATAAGAGGCAATGGATATCGTTTCATCCTAAACGGTGGGACGTTCCCTACCCGAAACCATCATGCTTGTTGTGAGAAGCTCTGGTTTGTGAGAAGCTCTGGTTTGTGAGAAGCATATACTCAAACCTACCCCAAATGGGACAAAAAATTTACCACGGCATGTTGATGCCTCTCCATGATAGCATGCCAATTTCATGAATTTCAGACTAGTTTTGGATTTACTAGAATTTAAAAACCAGGTATCTCAATGTTTGCGGCCAAGTGACGGTGGTAGGGTGTTTGACATTCATTCCCATTTCTTGCAAGGGACCTAAGCATGCACCCAAGGACAAAGATTTGATTTTTCAACCAATTTATATGCACTAGAGCATGTGCATGTAGTTTAAATTTGAATTATGCACATAAATGCATTGAAAACTCACTTAATGCATAGAAATGTACAAACGAACCCTGAATAATTCCAATTCTTTTAGGACAAACATATAGTTGCATGTTCACTACAGATAAAAGGTCTAGCAATTCAAACACCGTCCATGGCCGCTGTGACCCCATTATGTAATTCAAATCAAGACGAAAAATCAAGTAGATCCCACACAGTTTATTATAACCAACCGTGTGTGAGATGCAGTAAAAAAATATCTTGTAGCACCGTCGGAGTATAGTACCCATATGGCGTATGCGAGAAGGTGCGACGGCTACAGTCCACATCCTGCTCTGAATTAGGGACCGTGTCTGATGACACTTTGAGCGCCAGTTTTTTTGCTGAAGTGACTCCAAATTTTCGACTTCCGCGGAAATATCTACCTTCCTGCCCCCTCCCCCTTACCAAAAGCCACATTTCCCCTGTTTCCACCTTCCTTTCCAAGTTGAAACCTTCACTCCTTGCTTGCAGTTCCGCCTCCTCATCAGCGACCCTCCTTCATGCTGCCTGGCCTCGCCTATCCAGGCAGGTAATCCACACCCGACCCCCATCCTCCTCATCCTTCCACATCCCACATGCCCCGACCGCCGGTGCGAGCGCGACACCTTCCACCCAAATCACCGACCCCTCCACCAAATAAGTGCCGGCCTAAGCCATTGTGCACACAGTATAGCCAGGATGTCAAGGAGCATTTGGCAGCGGAAAAGCAAATCGCGGCCGCATGCGCGGATGAGGTCGCGATGGCTGCCATTCGTGCCGACCCCCAAATCTTGGAGGAGCAGCTCGTCGCTGAGGCCACTGTTGACGCCTCGCACACCGACGTCGTGACGCGGTTGGCTGCTTTAAACGATAGTTCGTGGCGTTTTCGCGAGGCCACCATCGGTGCCTACGACGAAGACTACGATGTGTTTTCTTAGCGTACACGTTCTTACCTCATCTCGAGAGCCATCAGGTTGGTGCCCGGAGCGGCTCAGGCAACTCACCACTACAATGAGGGCACCCATGATGCGGAGGCCTTTCCCTCTTCCACGTCCAAGGAGCCAATCCTCATTGATATCTCTGACAATGAGAGGTAGCTTGTCTTATTAGCTCACTATAAGGACCCATGTCAGTTTGCTAGTTACTGCCTTTCCTTAACAAATTCTAGTGAATTGTGCTATCTACTTTTACCATGCAATCTTCTGTTATAGTGTATATGTTCTATATGTCGTGCAATGTGGTGTTCAGTTAACTGCTTGGTTCAATTTTGCAAATGTGAAGTTCAATTCTTCAGGGTGCAATATTTCCAAGTTGTTAAGAATGCTTGGTTCGGTTAACTGTCTGATCTTCTATTACGAGTATGTTATATTGTGCAATGTGGTGCTCAGTTAATGTTTGGTTCATTTGTTGTGGTGTTTAGTTAACTGCTTGGTTCAATTCTGCAATGCGATGTTCAATTATTGTGGTTGCATTCTGATATTGTATGCCATGTGAGAAATAAATCGAATTTGGCTATACTAAATACATGAGAAACAAATACAATTGCTATATTTCCAAGTTGTTAAGCATGCTTGGTTTGGTTCACTATCTAATCTTCTATTAGGTGTATGTTATATTGTGCAATGTGGTGTTCAGTTAATGTTTGGTTCATTTGTTGTGGTGTTTAGTTAAATGCTTGGTTTAATTCTGCAATGCGATGTTCAATTGTTGTGGCTGCATTTTGTTATTGTATACCATGTGAGGAGTAAATCGAATTTGGCTGCACCTAATACATGAGAAACATATACAAGTGCTATATTTCCTAGTTCTTAATCATGCTTGGTTTGGATAAATGGGTTTTCCATGTGGCTTGAATTAATCTGATGAATCTGCAATGTGCTTATTTATCATCAACATATTTTAATGATAGCATGTGAACCGTTACTTAACCTGATGACTAACTACCTTATATGTGTTGCACGGAAACAATGGGAAGCACTGGGGTTTACAAGATGGTACTAACTATTATGCCTTGCCTTTTTTATTCCTTTGCCCCATTTACAACATAGAGAATATACTTATACACATCCTTATTTTCAGGGTTCATTGATGATTACCTCTCAAACCACCTCTGTGGTTAGGAGGCGAGGAAAGTTTTCATACAACACCTACGGTTCAATATTGAAGTGTTCCTGAAGAGGCCGAAGGATGGACGGTCAATCATCCACATGCACTGGCCTAAAGTTGCAAAGACCTTCAACATGAATGAAGGCTCAATATTCGCCTTCCGCTTCAGCAGTTTTCCAGATGAGATTCATCTCTCTATGTACCGTCTATGGTGCTAATTTCGAAAGGTTCTAGATGTTGCATGTGAAACTTGCTGCTGGTGCAGTTGTGTAATGGGGTAGCTGAGTGCTGAAGCTATATCATGTTGTACTCCGATGCATTTCAATTATGAAATCCCACTTTCTTAATATGGAAATGGAATATATTATGTGCTTAATATGAATGTCAATTAGATTAGTAAATGGATTATTAATAATAGGGCAATTAGCCTGCTGATTGGCCTATTAGCTTTCTAATTGGGTCTTCCTATTGCAAACGGTTACTGAGAAAACACCGTGGGCGATGACCTCAGGCAACGCACACAGTTTCTAGGAATAAACCGTGTTGGATCAATGAACAATCACACACGACATTCTCTTGAAAACTGTTTGTGTTATGCCACCTTGCGCAAACGTTTTCCTTGGAGTGACTGTGTGAGATGTATATACAAATGGAAACGTTTAGCGGGGACTGACAATGTGGGATGTACTTACGTCCGGAAAGGATTTCGCCTGTATAATTGTATTTTTTTAGCACTACTAGACGTATAACCATATTTGGTCGCTCGCCAGTCGCACACGACCTCATTTTGCCAAGTGTGTGTGCTAGGAGGGCATATCCCCGATGGTTTCTGGGTCGTGTGGGAATGACCCCCTTATCGCCCACACTCACTAGGTGACGGTTCCGAACACCGTCGTGGAAAGGGGTTAATAACCGTTTGTATAGCACCGACGTGTACCAGTGATGTAGTTGACATCGTATTTGTGGCAAAGCCATCGTTCATCATTTTTATACATGTCGCTCTTAATTCATTGCACATCCCGGTACACGGCTGGAGGCATTCACATAGAGTCATACTTCTGTTCTAGTATCGAGTTGTAATTCTTGAGTTGTAAGTAAATAGAAGTGCGATGATTTTTCATTATTAGAGCATTGTCCCATGTGATGAAAAAAAGAGAAAGGCCAAAAAAGAGAGAAGGCCCAAAAAAAGAAAAGAAAAAAAAGAGAGAAGGGACAATGTTACTATCTTTTTGCCACACTTGTGCTTCAAAGTAGCACCATGATCTTAATGATAGAGAGTCTCCTATGTTATCACTTTCGTATACTAGTGGGAATTTTTCATTATAGAACTTGGCTTGTATATTCCAACGATGGGCTTCCTCAAACGCCCTAGGTCTTCATGAGCAAGCAAGTTGGATGCCCACCCACTTAGTTTTCTTTTTGATCTTTCATAAATATAGCTCTAGTGCATCCGTTGCATGGCAATCCCTGCTCACTCACATTAATATCTATTTATGGGCATCTCCATAGCCCGTTGATACGCCTAGTTGATGTGAGACTATCTCCTTCTTTTTTGTCTTCTCCACAACCACCGTCTATTCCACCTAGAGTGCTATGTCCATGGCTCACGCTCATGTATTGCGTGAAAGTTGAAAAGGTTTGAGAACATCAAAAGTATGAAACAATTGCTTGGCTTGTCATCGGGGTTGTGCATGATTTGAATATTTTGTGTGATGAAGATGGAGCATAGCCAGACTATACGATTTTGTAGGGATAAGCTTTCTTTGGCCATGTTATTTTGAGAAGACATAATTATTTTGTGAGTATGCTTGAAGTATTATTGTTTTTATGTCAATATTAAACTTTTGTTTTGAATCTTATGGATCTGAACATTCATGCCACAATAAAGAGAATTACATGGATAAATATGTTAGGTAGCATTCCACATCAAAAATTCTATTTTTATCATTTACCTACTCGAGGACGAGCATGAATTAAGCTTGGGGATGCTTGGTACGTCTCCAACGTATCTATAATTTTTGATTGTTCCATCCTATTATATTGTCTGTTTTGGATGTTTTATATGCATTAATATGCTATTTTATATGATATTTGGGACTAACCTATTAACCTAGAGCCTAGTGCCAGTTTCTGTTTTTTCCTTGTTTTAGAGTTTCGCAGAAAAGGAATACCAAACAGAGTCTGTTGGGGATATTACTACTGGACGTAAACCGGCCAGGAGTGGTCGGGTTAACTCTATGAAGATTAGAAGCCCATGAAGACCAAGGATGATGGCGCTTTACGAAGGCCCAAGGCCCAATGGCGGATTAAGGCATGTAGATGTAAACTGATTATCATGTAACTTATATTGTAAGATAGGAGAGATAGAGACTGAGTTGGACACATTGATAATCCAGCCCCGGGACTCTGTAAATCGACGGGTGCCAACCTGTGTATATAAAGGGACGGCCCAGCAGCGGTTTAGGGACAATAGACAACAACTCGAGAGCCAGGCAAAGCGGATTCGCTCCCTGGTCATTGAAACCCCATCAATTCTATCACAACTAGACGTAAGCTTTACCTTCATCGTAAGTGGCCGAACTAGTATAAAACTCTCGTGTCCCTTGTCCGGTTTAACCCCTTTAAGTTAACCCGTAGAGATGGCACCATGACTAAGTCCTTTTACGAGGACATCTGCCATGACAAAACCATGACAGTTGGCACCCACCGTGGGGCTATCGCACGATGGTTTTGAGTTCTTGAAGGGCAGCTTCGAAGGACTCAAGGGATACGCTGTGGGCCGGATGACTAAGAGTTGTCGCGGCAAGCTCTAAATCCACGATGCAGGGTGGGGTCCCGAGGCCGGTTCAATCGAGTACGGGTATCGGGTCCCCTTTGGCGGAATTCACGTTTTCATCAGCAAGATCGGCGAACCGGGCCCTGAGCCGGACATCTGCATTGACATCATCGAGACGGCTCAGCGTGCAAGTGCCGCCCAGGTTCAGCCCACTGTAAAGCATGTCTTCATAGGTGTCATCCATGGGGCGTAATATGAGGATAGATCAGCGTCTAGTGGCGAAACCGTTGTTTGTTCTGATGATGAGTCTTCAACCGGAGAGACCGACTCGCTGTACCAGCTGCAGGATAGCCGGATTAGTGAAGGCTCCGATTGCAACAGTATTCCGGACCCCCTCGATCTGCCAAGCCGGGTCGCGGTCTTCATGGCCGGTACACAACCAACGCAACACTCTTCTACCGCCGCGGCAATGATCTCCAGTTCAGCAACAGCAACACCAGTGGGAGCAGGGTGCTCTGCACCGCCTCCGGCTCCGGTTTTGTCTGATCTGTTCGACACTTTTGCAACATTACTAGCAGCGGAGGTGGACACGGCAAACCGGGATCAGCACAACGCGGAGATTGCAAAGGTGAAGGATCAGATAACTCAAGCTAAAGCGGACCTGGCAGCAGAGAGCGCCAGGATGGCTGTAGAGCGGGCCGAATTGGAGGCTCAGGCGTACCGGGTTATGTTGGATCAGAGTGCGTCGGAGGACGTCATGAGGAGAAGATACCGATCGCGCCTTCCGTCGGTCTTGGAGGCGAGGAATCTCTTTAACACACCCAGAGACGGCACCAGTAACCAACCAGTGGTGAACCGGACGGAGGCACCCGGGACTGGAGCGTCGGTTCAGCCTCGTGCGACGGATCCGCCTCCTCCGCCTCGTCAAAACAACTTTCCGTCTCATCACGTTTCAACACCTCCGGGTCATTACTCTAACCTGTTGGATAACATCGTTGTTGCCGCTTCACGATTGGCAGCTCTCCCGATTGATGGCGAGTCCCCCGTAGCAATTGAGACACGGCGGGCTAGGTAGCACCTGCAGATGGCCTTGACTCAGCAGTAGGCTTATTCGCATAGCCGCGAGAGGATTCATTCCACTCCCCGTCCAAGTCGGAGCTACAGCAGACATATTGATGAACCGGCCATGTCAAGCAGTGCGCAGCACCGTAACCCGGCGGGTGGTGGTGCTAATGCACAAGATGTGGTGGATCATGGCCGAGCGCATCGAGATGCTGAGTTGGCAGCACAGGATGCAGCTCGTCAGCCTACTCCGGTTTGTCCGACCACCTCCGTGGAGCCAGGTGTGGTCTTCAGTGCTTTGGGGGTACCGCGCCTCACCCCAGCCTTGCGTAATGTGCGACTGCCCAAGGATTTCAAAGGCTCTCGTAAGGTTCCCAATTACACTACCGATTTGCCCCCTGAATCATGGCTGGAGAGTTATGAGATGGCAATGGAGATGCTGGATGTGGATGAAGCGGTGTGTGCTAAGTATTTCACCATGATGTTGGAAGGAACGACCCGTACCTGGTTAAAGAGTCTACCAGCTAATTCCATTGCGTCATGGGCCGAGTTAAAGAGCCGGTTTATCCAGAATTTCAAGGATACATGTAAGCAGCCCATGTCAATTGTGGACCTAGCCGCTTATGTTCAAGAGGATGGGGAGTCTACGACCCATTGGGTGAAGCGAGTCTCAGCTATTTTGCATTCATCAGACCGTATCTATGCAGTCACAACAGTTTTGACGTTGGAGGGCAACTGCCGGTTCATGCCATTAAAACTGAAGTTGGGAAGGCTCAAACGTCACTGTAATGACATGTCAACTCTTATGGCCGCTTTGGTTAAGTATGGCGATTCAGATAGTACTAAGGACCCTGATTCTGAAGAGGACAAACCAGGGAAAGGGAAAAAGAACGACAGTGCCAAGGGGTAGCAGCATAACCCGGCAGGTCATGGGAATAATGGTAAGCGCAAAGCGGACAATAGCCTGGACTTTGTGGCTAACACCAATGCCCAAGATAATGGTCAGCGTCGTAAGGGCAAACCGCCCCAGAGGGGCGGAGGGTCGGGCCCCAATCTGGAGCGCCTGTTAAATCAACCTTGTCCGAAGCACGGATCGAAGGAGAAGCCAGCTTCACATCTTTGGAAGGATTGCTTCATCATGCGAGAGTTCAAAAATTCTAATATATTTCAATACAACAATGGCCTGCCCGGCGGTCCAGGAGGCGATTTTCATGGGTCGGGTTATGGAGGCGGCAGCTCCGGTTCAGGATTCCAAGGTAATCAAACCGGGCATGGTAATCAAGGTAATCCGGGCAATCAAGGAGGTTATAACCATCAGGGGAATCAACAGCAGCAGCAATCGGGTTATCAGAGCAATCCGAAGCAGTTGAATAGCGGGCAGTATCATGTCTTTACCACTAGCTTGTGTAAGCGTGATCAGAAGCCTCACAAGAGGGCCGTGAACTCCGTTGAACCGGCGGTGCCTTAGTATTTGCGCTGGTCTGAACAACCCATTTTATGGAGTCGAGAGGATCATCCGCCCCGGGTTGATAATCCGGGTCATCTGGCCTTAGTGGTGGCTCCTCAAGTCGAGGGCTACAAGTTCACCAAAGTGCTAATGGATGGAGGGAGCAGTATCAATATCCTTTACTATGATACCTTCCATCGCATGGGGCTGACAGACAAGAGTCTTAAACCGTCGAACACCGTCTTTCATGGAGTGATGCCTGGTAAATCGGCGTACCCAGTTGGCAAGATAGCGCTAGAGGTGGCTTTTGGAGACGATCATGATTCAAGATCAGAAACTTTGACTTTTCAAGGGGTGAAAATCAAGAGCCCATATCATGTCCTGTTCGGAAGGCCGACTTATGCTAAGTTCATGGCGAGGTCGTGTTACGTTTCTCTGCAGCTTAAGATGCCGGGTCATAAGGGGACCATCACGGTACATGGGAGCAGGAAGATTGCTTTAGAATGTGAAGAAGGGGATGCGGCTTATGCTGAGTCGGTTTGTGCCACAGAGGAGATGAAATTTTATAAGGACAATGTTGATCCGACAGATATGTAACATCCCAAATTTTCAATTTGGAATGTTATACATAAGATCATCATGCATGTCATATTTTCTTGCATTTTGTTGATCCTAGAAATTTCACGCAACTCAAGGACCTCCGGAGAGAGTTGGAGATTTCGTTATTTTCATATTTCAGAGTTTCTCAAATTTTGAAAAGAGGATCATTTGATTTATTTGTTTTATCTTCAATAAATTTTCCGGTGTCAAAATATGAGAGAGGGAATAATATGACTTTCCCAAAATTTAGGAAAATGAAGATTTAATAAATAGATCAATTTTTGTTTGCCGGAGTTTTATTTGCATTTTATTTGGATAGGGAAAAATGCGCGTTTTCAAAAATTGCATTTTAGGTCCGGAGAAAAGTTCATTTTGTTCGGCTCATTTTTTAGGAGTCGGGGAAAATTTACTTTAGATTTTTCGGAGTTCGTTTAGATCTCTTTTGTTTTTTTTTCTGCGTGCGGAAACTATTTAAAAAAAAACTGCAGCGCCTTTGGGCTAAAGGCCCAAGCCGCTAGCTGCCAAGCCAGCCGCCGGCCAGGAGGCCAAGGCCACCGCGCGCGTGCACCAAGGGAGCCAGGGAGCCGCTTCTTTTCCCAAGTCCTAGTAGGACTCTTTTCCTACTTCGTTTATTCCGTATCTATTCCTAGATCTTTTCCTCTTGTTTCCTAATCCTAATCTATTTCTTGCCCCCTACCCCAAGCAAACCCCCCCTCCCCAATATAAATACC
>NC_041384.1:538744183-538762463 GCF_002162155.2 Triticum dicoccoides | reverse complement strand
AACCAAACCCCTCCTCTCCTCTCCTCACCACCACCTACTCCGCCGCCGCCCCTCACCAGCGCCGCCGCCCCTCACCACCGCGCTGCCGCCGCACCTTGCCGCCGCCGCCCCACGCCCACGCCGCCAGAGCCCCTCACCGGAGACCTCGCCGAGGTTGCCCCGCGTCTCTTTTTCTCGGATCGTTTTCTTCTAACCGTTCCGGTTTTCTAGAGCGGTTTTTCGTTTCGGTTTTTCTTTCCGAAACCCTAGATCGGTTTTTCTCGCCGGTTTTTCTTTCCGGTTTTGTTTAGCGAGCGTTCGCCGGACCGTTCGTCTTAACGAACGTGATCACCGGATCGCCTCGGTTAATGAACGTCTGTTCGTTTAACTGTTCGTCGTTCTCTTTTCTCGTCGGATTTATTCCGCGATTCTTCCGATCGTGATTTCAGATCCGATCTTCTTTCTAGTCTATCTTTCCACTCGTTTATGGGAATCAGGTGATTCAAGCGCCTGGAGTTTCGTTTCGAAACCGCCGTTCCGACTAATCAACTTAAACAAAGTTTCGCTACTGTAAAACTTGACTTAGTTTCAACTTGCTAGAACCGAGTTGTTATCTTTCGTTGTTTGACTTTTGTTGCTAATTTTGATTCGATTCTTTTTGCAACCAGGGTTCTTAAGTTGAACTTTCTGGTTAGATCTTCTATTCGAGATTTACCTATGCATTAGATGAGTACTTATTGTATGCTTGTTGTTTGTCTGCGATAGATCACCCGGAGTGCGCCGCTTGTTACTTCGAGCCTCTAGGTTTCGCGGATCGTCAGCAAGGCAAGTAACACTTTGATCATACCTTTTCTACAACCCAGTTTTTATGCATTAGATCAATCCTCACACATTGCATGATTAGGATCTAATTAAATTGTGGGATGGGAAGTAGATGAGGTAGTACCTATTACCTGTATTATTATGAAACCTTTGGGAGTTACTCTACGTTTGCTTATATTGCCATGCTATGCTAGTAGACGTGGATTGGGTGAGTGATATCCATGACAGATGTGATATTGATAATTTTAATGGTTTATCTAAGGTGGCAACTTAAACACACATCTGGGTGGATTGAGGCACCTGATGTCTATCAGGACTTGCCTGTTTTTTTTTGGACCGCCACCCAGGCTCAAAGGGATCATAAGATAATTCATACTAGTAACTTACGTGTGCAGCCACAAGCCATTATGGGCTCTGGCATAGTGGAGTAAGTTGTGCGAACTCTTACGGGTAGGCTAGCAGATGTAGGGGATGTAGGTGTACAGGTCTACCCACATGTAAGGTGCTAGCGCTTCTGAAAGACTGTGTCTCGATCATCCGTTTCTCAAACACCATGTAGTGCGAGAAACCAAACGGAGGCGATCGAGTCTTGTGGGGAAAAGTGCGCAAACCTCTGCAGAGTGTACAAACTAATCATGATTAGCCGTGTTCCCGGTTATGGACATCTTGAGTATCTAGTACTTGAATATCATGTGAATCTCAACATGTTACTCTAATTAATATTGTTGGGTTTTTAATGAGTACTTTTAATTGGGATTGAGGATGCTGTCAACCATTCTCAATGTTTAACAACCACCATGATAGTTAAACAAATTTATTCCTTTGCAGTAGGGAAAAACTGGCTTTATGCAAAACTGTAACCATAGAGCTTTTTCCACCAGCCAAATATGCATGTAGTATAGTCAATACTCATTACCTCTCTCTATGTGTTACATTGCCAGCATATTCCATGTGCTGACCCGTTTTCGGGCTGCAACTTTTCATGTTGCAGACTTTTCAGACAGCGATTAAGGTGCTGTTTTAGGTCGTGGTTCTATACTCAGTGATGCCGTTGGAGTTGATGGACTCACTTATCTTCCAAGTCTTTCGCTGTTATCGTTATTAGATGGCCTTAAGCCATGATTATTGTAATAAGTTCTTTTTGAGCCATCGATGTAATAAGAGTGTGATTGCAACTCTGCTATAAATCCTCGATGTACTGTGTGGTGTCAGCATTACTGATCCAGGGATGACATCATAGCACAGTAGACGTGATCCGTTCGGGTCAGGTCGCTACAGAGATGGTATCAGAGCACACGCTGACTGTAGGACACGACCACTAAGTTAAAGCCATAGATCACTACTCTCTTCCCATTTTCTAACTCCTCATCTTTTCTACTCTTTTAGGATGAAGGACGCCAAGATCAAGTACGCCCAACCAGATGAAGGCACACCTTTTGGATTTCACTTGAAGGAAGTCACCAAGTACCTAAACATTGGACTACCAAGCTTCACCGGGACTTTCAACGCCACTCTTCCTGAAGAGGAGCGCCAGAAGATTCAAGCTCACGTTCCGGGAAGAACATTCGCCCCAATCACCAAGCCTATAGATAGTGTTTTCAGTGCACCAACCTAGAGTCTGGGAAAGAGCATGGCAGCTCATATCACCATGGGACGCATTGGAGAAGTTTATCAAGAAGATCTCAAGGACACTATCTACCAGATTTGCGGACGCCGGAATGAATAATGGGAGATAGTCAGCACCAAGAAGGACAGATCCATTGCAGTTTTCATCCAGGAGTTAAACCAGCACATTCGACGCTAGGAGAATCAGATGTGCAATGATATGATAGAGTTGAAGAATGCAAAGGGAAGCATCATCGGACTTGAAGGAGAGATGAAGACTCTACGCAAGGACTACGTGGACGAGATCGTAGCTGTCGTATGGCACAATAACGATCTTAAGTATGAGATTGAAGAACTCAAGAAGAAATTGGAGCTCAAGAATGAAGACAAGTACGTCGACTGTCCGAGCAACTACATCATCGATGACACTGATTCAGATCCAAGCGAGCCCGACTTTGAAGACGAAGCTGGAGCAGACATCATGGAATCTTCCACTGGTTCAAATTAATAGATGACCCCCACATATTAATAGTATTCCCTCCATGTAAACATTATAGTACACGCACCTTTGCGATAGCTAGACCGTTGTAAGACCATTGATTGAATGAATGAAGTGATTTTGTGTGCATTTGTCTCATAAGCATACGGGTAGTGTTTTCTCCCTAGACCCCACTCTTTTCTTAATTTCTCGTCTTTTCTAAAACCCTTCAGATGCCTCCGAGACGTGACCCTGAGTTTGTTTTTCCGCCAGAGATCACCCAGTTGATTCAGCAGAAGAATACCTTGATTCAGACATTGGTACAGAACCAAGCCAACAACAACAACAACCCACCACCACCACCACCACCTGGGGATCACTTGACTCGTTTCTTTAGGCTGCATCCACCGGTGTATTCTAGTAGCACCGAGCCGATTGTAGCAGATGATTGGCTCCACAAGATAGGAAGGGAGTTGACCACTGCAGGATGCACAGATGGTGAGAAGGTGAAGTTTGCTGCACATCAGCTTGACGGACCCGCAGCAGCATGGTGGGAGAATTTCACAGCCACTTACCCTGTAGACAATGTCACATGGGATCAGTTTCAGCAAGCTTTCCGCACTGCCCATGTTTCAGCAGGAGCTATGGCCATGAAGAAGCGTGAGTTCCGCAACTTACGCCAAGGAGGAAGGACTGTTGGCCAGTATGTGGATGATTTTAGTAAGTTAGCACGTTATGCCCCAGATGACGTTGCTACAGACGCAGCTAAGCAGGAGAAGTTTCTGGAAGGACTGAATGATGAGTTAAGCCTGCAGTTGATGGTAGCAAGATTCAATAACTACCAGGAGTTGGTAGACCGCACCCTCATGATTGAAGGAAAGCAGCAGCAAATAGAGAATCGCAAGAGGAAGTATGGGCAGGGGAAGTTTAACTCTGGAGCCCAGCAGAAGCCCCGTTATACCCCTAAGCAAGGAGTGCAGTTTCAGCATACCCATGGAGGAGGTAGTTCGCACAACCATAATGGCCACAAGAATGGTAATGGGAATGGAGGAAGCAACGGCCAGAACCGGACCCCACCAACAACCCCAGCCAAGAAAGACTTGAGCCATGTCACCTGTTACAAGTGTTCCAAGACCGGACATTATGCAAGTGATTGTCCCAAAGGCCAAGGTGGAAATGGAAGGAAGCCAAACCCTTTCAACAGGGGACAGGTAAACCACATTGATGTGGAGGAGATTGAAGATCAGCCCGATGCAGTAATCGGTAAGTTTTTGGTTAAGACATTTACTGCACTTGTTCTTTTCGATACTGGTGCATCGCATTCATACATATCAAGGGGATTTGTAGAGAAGTATAGTCTGCCCACTAAGATTCTTAATACCCCTATGCTAGTAAGCTCGCCAGGAGCGGAGTATATGGCCAGACAAGGATGTTTTCAAGTGCCATTGAGAATAGGAAGGCATGTGTTTCCGACGGATTTGATCGTTCTGGAATCCCAAGGATTGGATGTGATTCTAGGTATGGATTGGCTGTCGATGTATGGAGGAAACATCGATTGCGCAAGTAAGACGATTTTGCTTACCACCCCAGAAGGGAGGAGAATCAAGTATGTATCACGGCATGAGCCGAGGAGGGCTTATGTAAATTTCCTATCAGGAGTTGTGCAGGAAGAGGTGCCAGTAGTGAAGGATTATCCTGATGTATTTCCTGAGGAATTGCCAGGAATGCCACCAGATAGAGATATTGAGTTTTTGATTGAGCTATTGCCAGGAACAGGCCCGATATCGAAACGACCATACAGGATGCCCGCACAGGATTTGGCGGAAATCAAGAAGCAGATTAAGGAGTTATTGGAGAAAGGTTATATACGCCCAAGTTCTTCGCCTTCGGGATCACCCGTACTGTTAGTGGAGAAGAAGGATGGGTCGTTAAGGATGGTTGTTGATTATCGTGGATTGAATGAAGTAACAATCAAGAACAAGTACCCACTACCGATGATAAATGATCTGTTTGACCGTTTGCAAGGAGCTAAAGTGTTTTCCAAGATCGATTTGTGATCAGGGTACCATCAGTTGAAGATTCGAGAGCAGGACATACCTAAGACAGCGTTCACCACAAGATATGGACTGTATGAGTACACCGTTATGTCATTTGGACTGACTAACGCACCGGCCTATTTCATGAACCTGATGAACAAAGTGTTTATGGAGTTTTTGGATAAGTTCGTCGTGGTGTTCATTGATGATATTTTGGTTTTCTCGAAGAATGAAGAAGAGCATAAGGAACATTTGCGATTGGTTTTGGAGAAACTAAGGGAACATCAGTTATATGCCAAGTTCAGCAAATGTGAGTTTTGGCTAAAGGAAGTTGGATTTCTCGGACACGTTATATCCGGAGAAGGTATAGCAGTTGACCCCACAAAGGTTGAGACCGTAACCAATTGGGCAGCACCAACGACAGTTGGAGAGATCCAGAGTTTTCTTGGACTCGCAGGATACTACCGGAGATTCATTGAGAATTTCTCAAGGATTGCAAAGCCTATGACGGAGTTGCTGAAAAAGGATACCAAGTTCATATGGACTGAGGACTGTGAGGCAAGTTTTCAGGAGTTGAAGAAAAGATTGGTTACCTCACCAGTGCTAATTTTGCCAGATCAGACCAAGGATTATGAGATGTATTGCGACGCTTCACGTCGAGGACTTGGAGCAGTGCTTATGCAGGAAGGAAGAGTTGTTTCGTATGCTTCACGACAACTAAAACCTCATGAATTAAATTATGCCACACATGATTTGGAGTTGGCAGCCGTAGTGCATGCATTGAAGACATGGAGACATTTCCTCATTGGAAATCATTGTGAGGTGTACACGGATCACAAGAGTTTGAAGTACATTTTCACGCAGAAGGAGTTAAACCTTAGACAGAGGAGATGGTTGGAGCTTATCAAGGATTATGATATGAGATTGCATTATCATCCCGGAAAGGCTAATGTAGTAGCTGACGCATTGAGCCGCAAGAGTCATGTCAATACGCTATTGACGGAAGAAATACCAAAGGAGCTAGCAGAAGATCTTCGTTAGCTATGTTTGGAAATAGTTCCGAGAGGCTACGTAGCAGCATTGGAGATTCAGTCTACCTTGATGGATAAAATCAGGGAAGCTCAAAAAGGGGACAAAGAGATTGCGGATATAAAGAAGAAAATGAGCGAAGGAAAAGCTAAGGGATTTCGTGAGGATGAGCACGATACCCTATGGTTTGAGGACCGTATTTACGTGCCAAATGACCCGGAGATCAGGAAGTTGATTTTGCAAGAGGCACATGATTCACCCTACTCGATTCACCCAGGAAATACCAAGATGTATTTGGATTTGAAGGAAACGTTCTGGTGGACCGGAATGAAGAGGGATATCGCGGAGTATGTAGCAGTTTGTGATGTATGTCAGAGAGTGAAGGCAGAACATCAGAAGCCAGCAGGATTGTTGCAGCCATTGCCGATACCCGAATGGAAGTGGGATAAACTAGGCATGGATTTCATCACAGGTTTGCCAAAGACTCGTTCGGGCTATGATTAGATTTGGGTTATAGTCGACCGCTTGACGAAGGTAGCGCATTTCATTCCAGTTAAGACTACCTATAGCAGCGCTAAGTTGGCGAAGATATACATGACCAGAATTGTGTGTTTGCACGGAGTTCCGAGGAGTATCGTATCAGATAGAGGAACTAAATTTACCTCAAAGTTTTGGAATCAGTTGCATGAAACGTTGGGAACCAGGCTAGAATTTAGTACAGCTTTTCACCCACAGACAGATGGACAGACTGAGAGAGTCAATCAGATTTTGGAGGATATGCTGAGAGCTTGTGCACTAGACTATGGATCTAGTTGGGACGATAAGTTGCCGTATGCAGAGTTTTCCTATAACAACAGTTACCAAACCAGCTTGAAGATGGCACCTTTCGAGGCTTTGTACGGAAGGAGGTGTAGGACACCGCTATCATGGGACGAAACCGGAGACCGTCAGTTGTTTGGACCAGATTTGATTAAGGAGTCTGAACAAAAGGTTAAGTTGATTCGCGATAGGCTCAAGGTAGCCCAGTCAAGACAGAAAAGCTATGCGGATTTAAAATGCAAGGCGATAGAATACGAAGTTGGAGACAGAGTTTATCTCAGAGTATCCCCACTTCGAGGAGTTAAGCGATTTGGACTTAAAGGAAAGTTAGCACCACGTTTCGTTGGACCATATAGGATTTTGCAATGCATGGGAGAAGTTGCTTATAAGCTGGAATTGCCAGAGGGACTGTCAGGAGTTCATGATGTATTCCATGTTTCCCAGCTGAAGAAATGTCACGCCGAGATGACGGAAGTACCGCTAAGAGATATAGTGCCACTTGAGGCAATTCAGTTGAAGGATGACTTAACATATGAGGAGAAACCAGTCAGGATTCTCGATTTTGCCAGCAGAGTTACTCGCAGCAAGGTTATCAAGTTCTGCAAGGTTCAGTGGAGCCACCACACTGAGGATGAAGCCACCTGGGAGAGAGAAGAAGATTTGCTCAAGGACCACCCTCACCTATTTTCTAGCCAACCCGAATCTCGAGGGCGAGATTCATCTTAAGGGGGGTAGGTTTGTAACATCCCAAATTTTCAATTTGGAATGTTATACATAAGATCATCATGCATGTCATATTTTCTTGCATTTTGTTGATCCTAGAAATTTCACGCAACTCAAGGACCTCCGGAGAGAGTTGGAGATTTCGTTATTTTCATATTTCAGAGTTTCTCAAATTTTGAAAAGAGGATCGTTTGATTTATTTGTTTTATCTTCAATAAATTTTCCGGTGTCAAAATATGAGAGAGGGAATAATATGACTTTCCCAAAATTTAGGAAAATGAAGATTTAATAAATAGATCAATTTTTATTTGCCGGAGTTTTATTTGCATTTTATTTGGATAGGGAAAAATGCGCGTTTTCAAAAATTGCATTTTAGGTCCGGAGAAAAGTTCATTTTGTTCGGCTCATTTTTTAGGAGTCGGGGAAAATTTACTTTAGATTTTTCGGAGTTCGTTTAGATCTCTTTCGGTTTTTTTTCTGCGCGCGGAAACTATTTAAAAAAACTGCAGCGCCTTTGGGCCAAAGGCCCAAGCCGCTAGCCGCCAAACCAGCCGCCGGCCAGGAGGCCAAGGCCACCGCGCGCGCGCACCAAGGGAGCCAGGGAGCCGCTTCTTTTCCCAAGTCCTAGTAGGACTCTTTTCCTACTTCGTTTATTCCGTATCTATTCCTAGATCTTTTCCTCTTGTTTCCTAATCCTAATCTATTTCTTGCCCCCTACCCCAAGCAAACCCCCCCTCCCCAATATAAATACCCAAGCACCCCCCTTCTAAACCATCAAACCAAACCCCTCCTCTCCTCTCCTCACCACCACCTACGCCGCCGCCGCCCCTCACCAGCGCCGCCGCCCCTCACCATCGCGCTGCCGCCGCACCTTGCCGCCGCCGCCCCACGCCCACACCGTCGGAGCCCCTCACCGGAGACCTCGCCGAGGTTGCCCCGCGTCTCTTTTTCTCGGATCGTTTTCTTCTAACCGTTCCGGTTTTCTAGAGCGGTTTTTCGTTTCGGTTTTTCTTTCCAAAACCCTAGATCGGTTTTTCTCGCCGGTTTTTCTTTCCGGTTTTGTTTAGCGAGCGTTCGCCGGACCGTTCGTCTTAACGAACGTGATCACCGGATCGCCTCGGTTAATGAACGTCTGTTCGTTTAACCATTCGTCGTTCTCTTTTCTCGTCGGATTTATTCCGCGATTCTTCCGATCGTGATTTCAGATCCGATCTTCTTTCTAGTCTATCTTTCCACTCGTTTATCGGAATCAGGTGATTCAGGCGCCTGGAGTTTCGTTTCGAAACCGCCGTTCCGACTAATCAACTTAAACAAAGTTTCGCTACTGTAAAATTTGACTTAGTTTCAATTTGCTAGAACCGAGTTGTTATCTTTCGTTGTTTGACTTTTGTTGCTAATTTTGATTCGATTCTTTTTGCAACCAGGGTTCTTAAGTTGAACTTTCTGGTTAGATCTTCTATTCGAGATTTACCTGTGCATTAGATGAGTACTTATTGTATGCTTGTTGTTTGTCTGCGATAGATCACCCGGAGTGCGCCGCTTGTTACTTCGAGTCTCTAGGTTTCGCGGATCATCAGCAAGGCAAGTAACACTTTGATCATACCTTTTCTACAACCCAGTTTTTATGCATTAGATCAATCCTCACACATTGCATGATTAGGATCTAATTAAATTGTGGGATGGGAAGTAGATGAGGTAGTACCTATTACCTGTATTATTATGAAACCTTTGGGAGTTACTCTACGTTTGCTTATATTGCCATGCTATGCTAGTAGACGTGGATTGGGTGAGTGATATCCATGATAGATGTGAGATTGATAATTTTAATGGTTTATCTAAGGTGGCAACTTAAACACACATCTGGGTGGATTGAGGCACCTGATGTCTATCAGGACTTGCCTGTTTTTTTGGACCGCCACCCAGGCTCAAAGGGATCATAAGATAATTCATACTAGTAACTTACGTGTGCAGCCACAAGCCATTATGGGCTCTGGCATAGTGGAGTAAGTTGTGCGAACTCTTACGGGTAGGCTAGCAGATGTACGGGATGTAGGTGTACAGGTCTACCCACATGTAAGGTGCTAGCGCTTCTGAAAGACTGTGTCTCGATCATCCATTTCTCAAACACCATGTAGTGCGAGAAACCAAACGGAGGCGATCGAGTCTTGTGGGGAAAAGTGCGCAAACCTCTGCAGAGTGTACAAACTAATCATGATTAGCCGTGTTCCCGGTTATGGACATCTTGAGTATCTAGTACTTGAATATCATGTGAATCTCAACATGTTACTCTAATTAATATTGTTGGGTTTTTAATGAGTACTTTTAATTGGGATTGAGGATGCTGTCAACCATTCTCAATGTTTAACAACCACCATGATAGTTAAACAAATTTATTCCTTTGCAGTAGGGAAAAACTGGCTTTATGCAAAACTGTAACCATAGAGCTTTTTCCACCAGCCAAATATGCATGTAGTATAGTCAATACTCATTACCTCTCTCTATGTGTTACATTGCCAGCATATTCCATGTGCTGACCCGTTTTCGGGCTGCAACTTTTCATGTTGCAGACTTTTCAGACGATGATTAAGGTGCCGTTTTAGGTCGTGGTTCTATACTCAGTGATGCCGTTGGAGTTGATGGACTCACTTATCTTCCAAGTCTTCCGCTGTTATCGTTATTAGATGGCCTTAAGCCATGATTATTGTAATAAGTTCTTTTTGAGCCATCGATGTAATAAGAGTGTGATTGCAACTCCGCTATAAATCCTCGATGTACTGTATGGTGTCAGCATTACTGATCCAGGGATGACATCGTAGCACAGTAGACGTGATCCGTTCGGGTCAGGTCGCTACAAGATATGACTTCTCTGAAGAAGCCAACTACAGAGCATGATCCGATGCAGAAATTTAAATCGGCTGCAGACACTAAAACGGTTGATTTTGTTCCTGGCGATTCATCTCAGTAGTTCAGTATTAGCGCTAACCTGGATCCGAAATAGGAAAGCGCGCTCATCGAGTTCATCTGTGAGAACCGGGACATCTTTGCATGGAAGCCTTCTGACATGCTAGGTGTACCAAGGGAACTCGCTGAGCACACCCTTAATATAGATCCTAAGTTCAAACCGGTCAGGCAGTTTCTCCGTCGCTTCAATGAAGAGAGGCGTAAGGCTATTGGTGAGGAGGTTGCCTGGCTTTTGGCAGCAGGGTTTATCGTGGAGGTTTTTCATCCTGAGTGGCTAGCTAATCCAGTGCTGGTACTTAAGAAAAACGGCACTTGGCATATGTGTGTGGATTACACAGACTTGAACAAGGCATGTCTGTCGTGGGAATGATTCCGACAATAATAAGGTATAGGGTAACGGAGCATGATCTATCGAGATGCATATGTGTGACACGGTGGTTTTAGCGAGTTCGGGCCTCTCACGGTGGAGATAACAGCCCTACGTCTCCTGCTCCGGAGAGGCTTTGTTTTATCTGAGTATGTATCCGGAGATTACGATATGTGTTTGAGAAAGAGAGAGAGAGAGGGGAGAGCGGATCTCCATGCCTGAGCTATGTCCTGAGACTAATGGTTAGAAAGAGATAGAGGTGGAAGCAAAAAGCCTTTTAGTCTAGTGGTGGGGGTGGCTTATATAGAGTGTGCCACCCCCTCACCTCCTATGTTACAAAGTGGGGCATGAATGCCATAATGCCAGCCCACTACCAAGCCCTCACTATGAGAATGATGCCGACTGCTTTGCTGCCTGCTGGTCTTTGTATATCCGAGTGAGTCGTACAGTCGAGTGGTAAACTGTCATCCGAGTGGATGGTATGCTGCTTGGTCGAGTGGATAGTATGCGGCTTGTCCGAGTGGATAATATGTCTGTATGAAATTTATATGGACCCACATGTTGTGTGGACCCCATGCTTCATGATATGATATTTCGACCCTTCGTGGGCCTACCTGTTATGTGTATCCCCAACATTAGCCCCCGAATCAATTGTGATTTTGCAGAACGAGTTTGTGAAAGACACAAGTTGGTCCGAGTGATTACGGAAATACTCGGCACATGTCGTCGTGCTTTCAGACAACCAAGGTTTGAACAAAATCTCAATGAATTCCGGCACTGCACTTCCCGACTGATCAGGGTAAGTGCCCGCGTGGAGCAATTTGGTGACATTGGTTCATCTCTTGGAAGAGGTTAACTCGTGATCAAAGTATGGGTGTGTCATTAAATTCGGGTAACAGGATTGACGCATGGACTGTTCTCTCGGAGAGATGCCATTTTTTATCCCGGGGGAACGTCAATACGAGTCGGTTCTGGATCCAAACGTGTGAGTTTCACGCTTTGAGTCCTAGAAGGCTCAAAACAGGTCCAACGAAGGAGCATTAAACTCACCTTATAGGTTTTTTTTGTAGTTTGAGGGAGTCTTTAGAACTTGTTTGTTTGTTGTTCATCACTCGGACTGGTCAGGCCGTACCGAGTGGAGATTACTCCGGTGGGGGCACGCTGCATGCACCCATTGGGTGTAGTCCCCGAGACCGCCGTCGACTGCGGGCAGTCGACGGGGGTCTGAGAAAACTAAAAATCTTCTTAGCTGGTACCGATCGAACTTGTTCCTCTCCGACTCAGAGGTCGAGTAGTACTTGAGGATCTAGTATTGGTCTAGCTTGTTTCTCCTTGACTCGGAAGTCGAGTAATACTTGAGTGATCTGGAGCTGGTCTTGACCGAGCAAAAATGCTTCTTTCTGAGTTCTCTTCCAGTGGGGGCACGCTGAGTGCACCCACTGGGTGTAGTCCCCGAGCCTCTGTCGGACTAGATGAGTCGGGCAGAGGGTTTAAGTCTCCTGGTAAACCTCCATGCAGTCGACATGGTAAATATCTTTTAGGCTGAAATTGAGTGAATCAGATGCATCTTCAGACTCTTGACATGGTAAATAAGCTCAGCCTGGAGCTGAGTCAGTCGGACTGATCTTCGTGCACTCGGCACGGAATAAATTCAGCCTAGAACTTGGTCAAGCAGGTGAATCTTCGTGCTACCGGCACGGTGAATGAACTCGGCTTTGAAGCCGCCGACTGTAGAAAAAAGCTGGACACTCCAGGGAGTGGTATTCCAGTAGTACTTCTTATATTGACCGTTAGATTTTGCATGAAAGGGGTATTTGTCCGAGTGGACGTGCTTCCCGACTAATCGGGGTATGTTGACTGCAAGGAAAATTTTGGTGGCACTTGTATGTATGGTTAGAAAGATATTCCTGATGTGATCAATGGGTCGATTGAATGGGCGTAACCCCGGAGGACAGCATGGCCAACGGCTGTGCGTAGCCCCCGAGTGATGTTTGAAAGAGGTAAGCTTGCTACAGAGTGTGATATGAGGTTTGATCATATGAGTAACTTAGTCGTTCCCGTTCTGGGGGTGTAGACGTAAAGACATGTCCAACTGATGGTGACGCGTGAGGTGGCCGAGGGGCGATGATGTGTACAACCGAGTGATGACGCAGGCGGTCGAGTGGTGAAGACGTGCACGACCGAGTGGTGACGCGTGGAGCGGCCGAGTCATGTCGTGCGAGGTGGTCGAATGATGAAGATGTGCACAACTGTGTGGCAACGCGCGGGGTGGCCGAGTGGTGAAGAACTACGTGTTCAGCCAAGTGGTGACGCACGGAGCGGCCGTATGGTGAAGGCATGCACAACCGAGAGGCGACGCACGGAGTGGCCAAGTGGTGAAGACGTGCACAACCGAGTGGCGACGTGCGGGACGGCCGAGTGAGGATGCGTGAGGTGACCGAGTGAAGGACTACGTGTCCAGCCAAGGGGGGACGCGCGGGGAGGCCATGTGGTGAAGGCATGCACAACCGAGAGGCGACACGCGGAGCGGCCAAGCGGTGAGGACGTGCACAATCGAGTGGCGACGTGCGGGATGGCCGAGTGAGGATGCGCGAGGTGGCCGAGTGAAGGACTACGTGTCCAGCCAAGTGGTGATGCGCGGGATGGCCGAATGATGACGTGTGGCGTGGCCAAGTGACGATGCGCGGGGCAGCCGAGTGAAATATTGCGTGTCCAGCCAAGTGGCTGAAATTATCTTCGTAGGAGTTAGCCAAATGCTTTCAAAGCTAATGTAGTGACGAGGTCGGTGTAGTGTGGTTGCGACGCAACCAGACTGGCGTGCCAATTGAGTCTGGGTAGAAATGAAGATGGCGCATAGAGCGTCTGAGTGATTATAAAACTTGTCAAAGTGGCGGATCGAATGCACTTGTTGAAGTGAAGGATCTGACAGGTGATGAAGTACTCGACTATTCAGGAGAGTGTCATTCCAAACGAGATGCAGCCCCCGAGTGCGGCGTAGCCCCCGAGCATACTACAGGCTTCAAAACGGACATGTCGGAATACGAGAAATATAGTTTTGAATGGATGATTTGCAATTCATCGAGTCAGGCTCGGGTAAAGATGAGGAGAAGCTGCCGAGTGATGCTCGGAAGAGGCAAACTCACAAAAGAGTGAAGTGTGAAATTTAATTACAAAAGGGACTGGTCTGTCTCATGCCTGACGAGGTCTATATCATTGATACGATGAAGAGGATTCCACAGAGGGTTTGGCTGGATGTGTTTGAAGTCAATAGAGCGACAAGGTCGGTGTCGTGGTGCGCTAGGACCGGTACGGTGACCGAGTCCGAGCAGCGGTGAAGTTGGCGCATAAGGCTGTCGAGTGATCGCCTAACTTGTGTAAAAAATGGCACAAGCCAACGAAATAATTTCTCGAGGAAATTTGATGTGTGCTAAAATGATTTGTGTGAATAACACCCATAGACACCCGCTGGGAGTGCAAGGTGCTTGCTAGTTAACTAGCAAGAGTCTGGAAGAGTGAAGGATCCGTTCGAACTTGTCGAAGTGAAGGATCCGACTGAAGTCATTGGAATACTGGCTCAAATAAAACGGAAGTGTAGTGTTTCGACTGAGTTGCAGCCCCGGAGGAGCGATGCAAACTCGAAATGAAGAACGACACATGGTGTTCATGAATGATGTATGTGAAAAAATGGAAGCTGGACTCGGGAGTCACATAACCAGTACTAAGCAAGTATGTGGAAATAAGAAGCCGAGCGTAGAGGTACACTCGGTGGCATGGCCTCCGAGTGAATGTGATGTGTGAATTATGGGATACTCGGGAAGACGGAAATAACAGAATGTAAAATGACTTAGCTGTCTGAAGGCGTGCAAGTGGCCGAGTGGTGATGAGGCGACCAACCGAGTGGCGATGCGCGGGGCGGCCAAGTGGTGATGAGGTGACCAACCGATGGGGACGCGCAGGGCGGCCGAGTGGTTATGAGGTGACCAACCTTGTGATGCCCTCGATTCAATCGTACACCAATCATACACACAAATGTGTACGATCAAGATCAAGGACTCACGGAAAGATATCACAACACAACTCTAGACACAAATTAAAATAATACAAGCTTTATTTTACAAGCCAGGGGCCTTGAGGGCTCGAATACATAAGCTCGAATACAACAGAGTTAGCGGAAGCAACAATATCTGAGTACAGACATGAGTTAAACAAGTTTGCCTTAAGAAGGCTAGCACAAAAAGCAACAACGATCGAAAAGGCAAGGCCTCCTGCCTGGGAGCCTCCTAACAACTCCAAGTCGTCAGCGGCCGTCACGTAGTAGTAGGCACCCTCGGGGTAGCAGTAGTCTTCTGTGGTGTCGTCTGGCTCCTGGGATCCGTCATCTGGTCGCAACAATCGAGTATGGGGGAAAAAGAAGTAGCAACGCAACCGTGAGTACTCATCCAAAGTACTCGCAAGCAAGGATCTACACTACATATGCATCGGTATCAATGAAAAAGGGTTGTATCTGTGGACTGGACTGCAGAATGCCAGAAGAGAAGGGGAAAGCCTAGCCTATCGAAGACTAGCATCTTCTGGAAACCACCATCTTGCAGCAACCGGAGGGAGTAGAGTAGCATAAAGTAAAGTAGTAGAAGTGTTATCAACCTCGGCCAGAGATCCTTTCTCGACTCCCTGCGAGAAAGCAATCCCAGAGCCATACTATCCAGTTCAAATCATAATCCAATCCTCATCACCATCCAGATCTCATCACAAGTATCCAGTTCTAGTTGTATCGATCGGGATACAACTCCAAGTGTCCGTTACCGTAGGACAGGCTATCGATAGATGTTTTCTTCCCTGCAGGGGTGCACCAACTTACCCACCACGCTCGATTAACTCTGGCCGGACACACTTTCCTGGGTCATGCCCGGCCTCGGCCAAACAATACGCTGCAACCCGACCTAGGCTTAATAGAGAGGCCATCACGCCAGACTAAACCTATGCCCCCAGGGGTCATGGGCCATCTCCCCGGGAACTCCTGCACGTTGCATACGCGGTCGGTGAGCAGACCTAGCTACCTCCTTCAACAAGGTAGGTGCTTTCCAGTCCAACCTGGCGCGCGCCGCTTAGTCGCTGATGTCTATTAAGCTTCGGCTGATGTATACGACACAGAACGCACATACTATGCCCACGTGATGGTTAGTGCTATCAGGCCAGAGGCCCCTCGGATCAAATATCCAAATCGTAGTGGATTAGGAACGAGCGTTAACGAGCAGAGACTCACGATCGATGTGACCCCGTCGCCCCGTCTCGAGTACTTGCGGCAAGGGCTAAGAATGCCCGGCCACGCCTCGTAAGTATCTCGAGGGCACCTTCCAGGTCAACCCGACTCCACGTCACTCACTATTAAGCTCGCGCGGGTACCCCTCAGGGTCGACCCGTCTTTAGTAACATGGCTCAGTGTAAGGTCATAGTAACCATAGTAACTGTGCGTCTAACACCAAGGGGAAAACCCGAGGAATCACCCCCGGAGAATTCCACTCGATGTTATCATCAAGGTGAACGTAAGAGGATCCACCCTCGAGGTTCACACTTGAGGGATTGCACAACAGAGCCGTAACGGAAGTGGTTAAGGAGGAAATCACCCTCGATGACCTCGACCGTATAGCTACACTACAGAGATCTCATCAGGAGTGATGTATGAGGTTCCTCCCTCGGCACTCGATGGTAACTCTGTAGAGTCGAGCAACAAAGGGGCGTGATGTGATGTGAGGTGTCGTGGCCTGGTCTTCTATCCCGTTGATCGGGTCTTCTGATAATCCAGCGGGGCAGTCGGGTCAAGTGGGGGGTCACTGATGGGTCTCTAACCAACCTATACTAAGCAATTTAGGATAAGCAGGTAGGTACCAATAGTAGGTTACAATAAACAGGCTATGCAGCAGAATAGGAGCAAACAATAACAGTAGCAAAATCTAATGCAAGCATGAGAGAATGGAATGGGCGATATCAGGATAATCAAAGGAGGGCTTGCCTGGTTGCTCTGGCAAGGAGGGGTCATCGGTGACGTAGTCGATCACAGGGGCAACATCGGTCTCTGGGTCTACCAGAGAGAAGAGGGGGGAAGAAACATTAATTATAAAGCAAACAGAGGTATCACTAAGCATGACAAGACGATACGTAGTGTTAGGCGTGCTCTAACGCGATGCTACACGATACCGGCGAAGGAGGAGAACATCCGAGAATGTTTCCCCGAAGTTTGGCATTTTCGGATAGACGAACCGGAGGGGGGCGGTTGTAGGTTCACTATGCTAGGGATGACTGGCGGACGAACGGAGAGCGTATCCAGATTCGTCTCGTCGCTCTGACCAACTTTCATATAGAAAACATTTTCATCTGAGTTACGGTTTAATTTCTATGAATTTCTAAAGATTAAACCATTTTCTGGAATTATTAAATTAATAGAAAAGGAATATAACGTCAGCATGATGCCATGCTGACATCAACAAGTCAATAGTGGCTGTACAGGTCAAACCTGACATGTGGGTCCAGTGGGACCCACATGTCAGCCTCTGTTACTTTAACAGTGTTAATTTAGACTAACAGATGGTTAATTAGAGGGTGGGCCCCCCTTGTCAGTGTCTCATTTAGTTAACTAATTAGTTTTCATTTACTAAACATTTTAGTTAATTAACTGGGCGATGGGGCCCGCTTGTCAGAGACACGGGGTGCCACGTCAGCGCATTGACTGGTCAAACTAGTCAATGGGGCCGGCGGGGCCCACTGGCAGCGTCACTGGGGTGGCCCCAGGCCTGTCCACGTCGGCTGGGTCGGGGGTTTCGCCGCCGGTGACCAAAACAGCGGCGGGGAGGCTCAGAAGGTGGCCGGGATTCGGCTACAGGGCGTCTCCGGGCTCGTGTCCTAGCTTGATCGATCGAGCGGATGAAGCCGCATTGTTCTGCGGTGGTGGCCCGGTCGGGGAGCGGCCAGAGCCGTCGGTGTCTAGGACAGCGGCGGAGGGAGCCCGGGCTCCGACAAGAACAGAGATGCGCGAGGTGGGCGGCTGATCTAAGAGCACCGGAGGCACCTACAGGTCGTCGCGGATGCATAGGCGCAACACGTTCGAGCGGATGGGGTTGGGAGCATGGAGCTCGTTGGCTACGACGACGACCGGCGCTCGGTGCTTGCGGGGACAGCAGCTAGGGGAGGCAAAAGAGCACGGGGAGTGGGGGGAAGCAGAGAGAGGCTCACTGTGAGGCGTCGGAGAAGTTCAGCGAGCTCGGGGGGCACCGGAGTAGTTGAATCCGTCGACGGCGTTCGACGGCCGTGGCGGAGGAGTTGAGCTTGATCCCGGTGTCTTGGGGCTTCCCACGTTGCGTAGCTCGTTGGGGAGGACCGGTTCGATGGTGCAGAGCATGGGGACACGATGCCAGGGCAAGGGGAGCCTTGTGGCCACGGTGGTGCAGCAGTGGCAGCTACGGACGC
>NC_041384.1:538735442-538743719 GCF_002162155.2 Triticum dicoccoides | reverse complement strand
GGCGAGGGGGGGGGGGAAGGGGATTTGGTGGGGAGAGGGAAAGGCGGAGAGGGCGAGCAAGGGAGGAGTGGGCGAATGGGGAGGGAGCCCGAGGCGTCGCCCTTATCCTCTCCCGGTGAGGCCGGCGAGGTAGTCAGGTGGCGCCGAGGCGCCTGGTCGGTCGAAAAGTAGGAGGTAGGAGACGACAGGGTTAGGTAGGCTGGGCTGCACTGTTACGCAGCTGGGCCAAGTGCACAGTGCAGCCTGGCCTTTTCTCTTCCCCTTTTTTTATATAAAATTCTTTTCTCTTCCAGCAGCCTTTTGCCCTTTTCATTTAGCCACAAATGACTTTATAAAAATAAGTCACTGGCCTAAACAAATTCAAAGAAATAGTGGGCACTGCCACAAAAAGATTGGGAGGCTTTTGGAATAGTTGCCAAATTTATAAATTAAAAAGGGCATTTAATTTATTGCTCAGGTCACTGTTTTAAGTAGTTTAGGCCACTTAAACCCTTTGCAAAAATGTTGGTTCACCACCAATATTAGTTGTGGATTATTTGGCACATGATGAACATTTTTGTTTTCATGTTTGAGAAATTTTGAATTTCACTTAGCATTTGAAATTGCATTCAAAGGGGAAGTTGAAAGAAACATGAGATAATAATGATCAGACACATGTTTAGCAAAAGATTTACTTAACCCCAGAGGTTACTGTAGCATCATTACACCAGGGTGTTACAAATCTCCTCCACTACAAGAAATCTCGTCCCGAGATTTAAGAGGTGGAGTAAGGGGAAAGCTATAAGGACGAATGTCTGAAAGGATCAGCATCTGGTAGTTATCTCAAGGAAGGAGATTTTAGGAGGACTAGGACGTATCGAGAGTGCTAAACGGAGATTCAACAAGTTTCAACCAGGTAGGCATCCATCTGATGCCTAAAATAGGTGATGAAGGAGTTCATAGCAAAGAAGAATAATGTTACCTCTGATATCGAAATGAAACATGGTGAGAAAGTTAGCTCGTGTATTACATACAAAGCCGATTGCCAAGAATATTTCGGAATCAAGGTTGTACAGGAGAGTCAGGTTTCGATCCTGTGGAACTGTGGGTTATGGGCCCACCATGTGGGTTAAAAGTAGAAAGGGCGCTAGCGTTTTGTACGGTCATGATAGCATGGCATGTCAGAGGGCAGCCTGTCAGTTATGTCGGCAACAACGTCGGTACCAAGGGCGAGGGACGAAGAGAACCATTTTCCTGCTCGTTGAACGAGGTGGGCCATTAGGCAAAGTTCTCGTCCATCGGTGGCTACCGAAATGCCATCAACAGTAGTAACAGGGTCTTACTGACAGAGAGATACAATGAGGTGTTGATATAAGCAGGGAAATATTACTGCTTATATAATATAGATCACAATAAGGTTTAAAGAAACCAATGGAAAGGAAATAGTAATTGTCAGACTAAACAGAACAATGGAAGGGAAAATGTGTTTAAACACATATTTTAGGGGGTATATCCTTCCCAAGGACAAGCAGAGCATGGTATCCACGACAGGGTAGAAGTATAAAACCATTTAGGTAAGGGGAAAGAAATTTCATGACATTACCCATACAACGGTGTTTGGATAATTGATAAAGAAGATTTAGTATCGTGCTTCAAATGTTCTTATTGGAGATTGGATTACCACAGACATGCTTCGAGATAGCATTGCCATGGTTTCAAGCAAATGTCAGACTTTGGATACACCAAGGACCCATCGGAAACAACTTAGAAAATAAGTCATACCATTTTAGCAGGGAAAAGATGAGGGTGTGGCCGACGGGCTCAGTAGCAATCCATCGACATGTCAAAAAGGATGTATTCCCAAAATCAATATGATCAAGTTTGTGTTGGGGGGGAGATAAGAATGTTGTTGATGCTGACAAAAATCATCGAGAGGCAAAGATGGTATTTCTATCCATGAATTCAATTGGCATCTCTGAAGAAGCCAAAGTGTTGACGGTGGTCAAGACAAATTTTGTTGAGAGACTCTAAGAAGATGCCACCGAGCAGAAAAGAAGGATGAGGTGAAAGCTATGAGAACCACGGATTCGACACAAGCTCAAAGTCAAGCTTGTTGTTCGAGGAGAAATGATAAGATGAGGAAGATCGACGTAAGCTTAGCTCATCGTCGGAAGTTGCTCCGGGCATAAGGACCAGGTAGCACAGTTAAAAGTTGACACGATAAAAATATAGCCGAACAGGCTAGGAATGATGTGATGGGGTATAAAACTCCCCAATATCATGTACTAGGTGTAATGCCGGAAGGTAAATCGGAGTAGGGGTTGGACGGGGGAAATGATTTGCAGAGGATAAGTATTTTAACTTATCTGGTAAATGGAATTAAGGAGGAAATATGGTCGGGACCATAACTACAAGGGATCCAATTCACGACACCGGAAGAACTATTCAAATGATTAAATATCCTTGCAAGAAGCTTTCATGATAAGTCCCACAACATGTCCGTGGGCATGAACACAAGGTTCAGGGTCGACTCCCACTTCTACAATGCATAACCTTTCATTTTACTTCTCGCTCTTGGTGAAGTTGTGGTATTGAAATTTTATCTGACGAGAGCCAGTAGAGTATAATCCGCATAACTTTCGAGTTCACACAGATTAGGGAAGGCATAGGTTCAACCCATCGGGGCATCTTAGGAACATATATCATAAATTTCAAGAATAATAACACAAGCTCGGTAGTAGAGCATGCTTGTGAAAGCGGAGGATACAATTTACCAAAAGCATTACGTATCCGAGGAAAGGCTCACCAGCTTATTGAATATGAAGGACGTTGTCGGATAAAATCTGAAAAAGGGGTTTGGTGGTCCACAAGGGATCTGATGTGAGCATCAATATTTAACCAGAGGAAGAAAGAATGCAAGGAGATCAGATTATAGAAACAACCGACTAACTCAAAGCTCAATTGCAAGAGGGATTAAGAATTCCAAGACAAGGGATCAGAAGCAATGCTCTGATTAGGGATGGATAGGTAGAATAGCCTTAGGGGTACAATCGATGGCGATTTGATTGGTCGAGATCCAGCACATGTTAAAATGACGTCTGTGCTGGAAGGATGAATTCTAGGATCTGATTGAGGATTGCGAGCATTCGCAACATATTGTATTAACGGAATCAAAATGATAAAGACAAAGGATGAGAATAAGATTACTAGACTTATGGTATTAACCATAATGCAAGCAAGCAAGAAATTCAAGAACAATAGGCTGTTGAGGATTTTCACAAGAACGAATGGTATTACGAAGACTTTTGTGAAGTACATGAATCAACTGAGGGTGAGCGGATACTCGGTAGGTGCACAAAGTTATCCGTAGGGGTATTCAGGTGACAAGGAACTGCAAGGCAGTAAGCTCAAGGGATTCTCGAAACAAAGGAGAGCAGCTCAGGGCATCTTGTAATAACAAGAAGAATGGGATAGAATGTAAGATTGGCAAGTGTGTATAGTTATCCATAAGGATATTTCGGTGGTAGGGAACTACAAATGCAATAGGCATAAGGTCTCGAGAGAATATCGTAGAGTATCTTCAGAATCTTCTGATGCAGCAGGCGATCATCTGAAATAAGGGGCTCTTCGGGCGGATGTGATCATGAGATCCTAATGTTCGAGTTAGTAAAACCATTTAACCCGAATAGAAGAGAGATCAGAGTCCCAGAGTATAGACGAGGAGTAAAAGATCCTAATACCACCCAATGGCGACGTGGGCCCGTAAGACACACAGCCATGTTAGTAAAAGTTTTTTTGACTAGACTCGACTTCAGCAAAGGAGTTGGAAAGGGGGCTACCTACAGGCAGTCGGCTCTGATACCAACTTGTGACGCCCTCGATTCAATCATACACTAATCATACACGCAAATGTGTATGATCAAGATCAAGAACTCACGGGAAGATATCACAACACAACTCTAGACACAAATTAAAATAATACAAGCTTTATTTTACAAGCCAGGGGCCTCGAGGGCTCGAATACATAAGCTCGAATACACCAGAGTCAGCGGAAGCAACAATATCTGAGTACAAACATGAGTTAAACAAGTTTGCCTTAAGAAGGCTAGCACAAAAAGCAACAATGATCGAAAAGGCAAGGCCTCCTGCCCGGGATCCTCCTAACTACTCCAAGTCGTCAGCGGCCGTCACGTAGTAGTAGGCACCCTCGGGGTAGCAGTAGTCTTCTGTGGTGTCGTCTGGCTCCTCGGATCCGTCATCTGGTCACAACAATCGGGTATGGGGGAAAAAGAAGCAGCAAAGCAACCATGAGTACTCATCCAAAGTACTCGCAATCAAGGATCTACACTACATATGCATCGGTATCAATGAAAAAGGGTTGTATCTGTGGACTGGACTGCAGAATGCCAGAAGAGAAGGGGAAGGCTAGCCTATCGAAGACTAGCATCTTCTGGAAACCACCATCTTGCAGCAACCGGAGGGAGTAGAGTAGCATAAAGTAAAGTAGTAGAAGTGTTATCAACCTCGGCCAGAGATCCTTTCTCGACTCCCTGTGAGAAAGCAATCCCAGAGCCACACTATCCAGTTCCAATCATAATCCAATCCTCATCACCATCCAGTTGTCATCACAAGTATCTAGTTCTAGTTGTATCGATCGGGATACAACTCCAAGTGTCCGTTACCATAGGACAGGCTATCGATAGATGTTTTCTTCCCTGCAGGGGTGCAACAAATTACCCACCACGCTCGATTAACTCCGGCCGGACACACTTTCCTGGGTCATGCCCGGCCTCGGCCAAACAATACGCCGCAACCCGACCTAGGCTTAATAGAGAGAGGCCATCACGCCGGACTAAACCTATGCCCCCCAGGGGTCATGGGCCATCTCCCCGGGAACTCCTGCACATTCCATACGCGGTCGGTGAGCAGACCTAGCTACATACTTCAACAAGGTAGGTGCTTTCCAGTCCAACCCGACGCGCACCGCTCAGTCGCTGACGTCTATTAAGCTTCGGCTGATGTATACGACGCAGAACACCCATACTATGCCCACGTGATGGTTAGTGTTATCAGGCCAGAGGCCCCTCGGATCAAATATCCAAATCGTAGTGGATTAGGAACGCGCGGTAACGAGCAGAGACTCACGATCGATGTGACCCTGTCGCCCCGTCTCGAGTACTTGCGGCAAGGGCTAAGAATGCCCGGCCAAGCCTCGTAAGTATCTCGCGGGCACCTTCCAGGTCAACCCGACTCCACATCACTCGCTATTAAGCTCGCGCGGGTACCCCTCAGGGTCGACCAGTCTTTAGTAACATGGCTCAGTGTAAGGTCATAGTAACCATAGTAACTGTGCGTCTAACACCAAGGGGAAAACCCGAGGAATCACCCCTGGAGAATTCCACTCGATGTTATCATCAAGGTGAACGTAAGAGGATCCACCCTCGAGGTTCACACTTGAGGGATTGCACAACAGAGCCGTAACGGAAGTGGTTAAGGAGGAAATCACCCTCGATGACCTCGACCGTATAGCTACACTACAAAGATCTCATCAGGAGTGATGTATGAGGTTCCACCCTCGGCACTCGATGGTAACTCTGTAGAGTTGAGCAACAAAGGGGCGTGATGTGAGGTGAGGTGTCGGGGCCTGGTCTTCGATCCCGTTGATCGGGTCTTCTGATAATCCAGCGGGGCAGTCGGGTCAAGTGGGGGGTCACTGATGGGTCTCTAACCAACCTATACTAAGCAATTTAGGATAAGCAGGTAGGTAACAATAGTAGGTTACAATAAATAGGCTATGCAGCAGAATAGGAGCAAACAATAACAGTAGCAAAATCTAATGCAAGCATGAGAGAATGGAATGGGCGATATCAGGATAATCAAAGGGAGGGCTTGCCTGGTTGCTCTGGCAAGGAGGGGTCGTCGGTGACGTAGTCGATCACAGGGGCAACATCGGTCTCTGGGTCTACCAGAGAGAAGAGGGGGGAAGAAACAGTAATTATAAAGCAAACAGAGGTATCACTAAGCATGACAAGACGATACGTAGTGTTAGGCGTGCTCTAACGTGATGCTACACGATACCAGTGAAGGAGGAGAACATCCGTGAATGTTTCCCCGAAGTTTGGCATTTTCGGACAGATGAACCGGAGGGGGACGGTTGCAGGTTCACTATGCTAGGGATGACTGGCGGACGAACGGAGAGCGTATCCAGATTCGTCTCGTCGCTCTGACCAACTTTCATATAGAAAACATTTTCATCCGAGTTACGGTTTAATTTCTATGAATTTCTAAAATTAAACCATTTTCTGGAATTATTAAATTAATAGAAAAGGAATATAACGTCAGCATGACACCATGCTGACATCAGCAAGTCAACAGCAGCTGTACAGGTCAAACCTGACATGTGGGTCCAGTGGGACCCACATATCAGCCTCTTTGACTTTAACAGTGTTAATTTAGACTAACAGAGGGTTAATTAGAGGGTGGGCTCCCCTTGTCAATGTCTCATTTAGTTAACTAATTAGTTTTCATTTACTAAATGTTTTAGTTAATTAACTAGATGGTGGGGCCCGCATGTTAGAGACAGGGGTGCCACGTCAGTGCATTGACTGGTCAAACTAGTCAATGGGGCCGGTGGGGCCCACTGGCAGCGTCACTGGGGTGGCCCCAGGCCTGTCCACGTCGGTTGGGTCGGGGGTTTTGCCGCCGGTGACCAAAACAGCGGCGGGGCGGCTCGGAAGGTGGTCGGGATTCGGCTACAGGGCGTCTACGGGCTCGTGTCCTAGCTCGATCGATCGAGCGGATGAAGCCGCATCGTTTTGCGGTGGTGGCCCAGCCGGGGAGTGGCCGGAGCCGTCGGCGTCGAGGACAGCGGCGGCGGGAGCCCGGGCTCCGACAAGAACAGAGATGCGCGAGGTGGGCGGCTGATCTAAGAGCACCGGAGGCATCTATAGGTCGTCGCAGACGCATGGGCGCAACACGTTCAAGCGAATGGGGTTGGGAGCGTGGAGCTCGTCGGCTACGACGACGATCGGTGCTCGGTGCTTGCGGGGACAGCAGCTAGGGGAGGCAAAAGAGCACGGGGAGTGAGGGGAAGCGGAGAGAGGCTCACCGTGAGGCGTCGGAGAAGTTCGGTGAGCTCGGGGGGGCACCGGAGCAGTTGAATCCGTCGACGGCGTTCGACGGCCATGGCGGAGGAGTTGAGCTCGATCCCGGCGTCTTGGGGCTTCCCACATTGCGTAGCTCGTTGGGGAGGACCGGCTCGATGGTGCGGAGCATGGGGACACGATGCCAGGGCAAGGGGATTCTTGTGGCCGCGGTGGTGCAGCAGCGGCAGCTACGGACGCGTCGGTGAGGGGGGGAAAGGGGATCTGGTGGGGAGAGGGAGAGGCGGAGAGGGCGAGCAGGGGAGGAGTGGGCGAATGGGGAGGGAGCCCGAGGCGTCGCCCTTATCCTCTCCCGGCGAGGCCGGCGAGGTAGTCGGGTGGCGCCGAGGTGCCCGGTCGGTCGAACAGTAGGAGGTGGGAGACGACAGGGTTAGGTGGGCTGGGCTGCACTGTTGCGCGGCTGGGCCAAGTGCACAGTGCAGCTTGGCCTTTTTCTCTTCCCCTTTTTTTATATAAAATTCTTTTCTCTTCCAGCAGCCTTTTGCCCTTTTCATTTAGCCACAAATGACTTTACAAAAAAATAAGTCACTGGCCAAAAAAAATTCAAAGAAATAGTGGGCACTGCCACAAAAAGATTGGGAGGCTTTTGGAATAGTTGCCAAATTTATAAATTAAAAAGGGCATTTAATTTATTGCTCAGGTCACTGCTTTAAGTAGTTTAGGCCACTTAAAACCTTTGCAAAAATGTGGGTTCACCACCAATATTAGTTGTGGATAATTTGGCACATGATGAACATTTTTGTTTTCATGTTTAAGAAATTTTGAATTTCACTTAGCATTTGAAATTGCATTCAAAGGGTCAGTTGAAAGAAACATGAGATAATAATGATCAGACACATGTTTAGCAAAAGATTAACTTAACCCCAGGGGTTACTGTAGCATCATTACACCGGGGTATTACAAACCTATGGCGACGCGCGAGGCGGCCGAGTGGTCATCAGGTGACCAACCGAGTGGCGACGCGCGGGGCGGCCGAGTGTAGATGAGGTGACCAATCGATGGCGACGCGTGGGGCGGCCGAGTGGTGGTGAGGTGACCAACCGATGGTGACGCGCGGGGCGGCCAAGTGGTTATGAGGTGACCAACCGAGCGGCAACGCGCGGGGCGGCCAAGTGGTGATGAGGTGACCAACCGA
>NC_041384.1:538674093-538734444 GCF_002162155.2 Triticum dicoccoides | reverse complement strand
GGAGCGGCCGAATGGTTATGAGGTGACCAACCGAGTGGCGACGCGCGGGGCGGCCGAGTGGTGATCAGGTGACCAACCGATGGCGACGCGCGGAGCGGCCGAATGGTGATGAGGTGACCAACCGAGAGGCGACGCGCGGGGTGGCCGAGTGGTGTTGAGGTGACCAACCGATGGCTATGCGCGGGGCGACTGAATAAAGTAGATGTGTCCCGCAGAGTGACGATGCGGGGGGTGTCCGAGAGAAGTAGAGGCGTCCCACGGAGTGGCGGTGAGCGGGGAGTCCGAGTGACTTAGACGCGTCCCGTGGAGTGACGATGCTCGGGATGTCCGTGTGATCTAGACATAACCCGCAGAGTGATGATGCGTGGAGCCTCCGGTGATGTAGACGCGTGCCGTGGAGTGAAGATGCGTGGGGCGTCCGAGTGAAGTATAAGCGTGCAGCGGAGTGACGATGCTTGGAATGTACGAGTGATGTAGACGCGACCACGAAGTGACGATACGCGGGGCATCCGAGTGACAACAACGCGCGGTGTCTCATCGAGCGGCGACACACGGAGCAGTCGAGTCAGTTAAGTTCACGAAGATGTGTCCAGCAGAGTGACGGCGTGCAGGCGGCCAAGTCACTGCACATTAGTCGTCTGGACACAAATTTCATCTGAGTTAATCTGCATGTGGTGTTAGTCGCTTGAAACGAAATGTCCGTCCGAGTGAACTGCTGTCTGAGGGCCATGACGGACGAGTGACCCTGCAGGTTAGTAGCCACGAATATTGTTTTGTTGGACTAAAGTGTCCCAGCATAGATGCTATTTTGCAAGGATTAAAGATCAGGGATGGTTATGCATGCAAGCACAATTAAGTGGCGTAGGAACCGCGGAAGTTTTCGCTGCAATAATTAATTATTTAATGAGCTACAGTAATTAACCACTTAATGTGTTGCTTAATGAGCTGCGGTAATTAACCGCTTAATGCGCCGCTCAATGAGCTGCAGTAATTAACCGCTTAATTAGGTGATTAATTTAACGAAGGAATATGAGGCGCTCGTTACGCACTCGGGATAGTGGGCTACGTACCCTTTGATGTGGATGACGCAGACGAAGGGGATGCAGGTGGCCGGGTAGCATGCGCTGTCGGCAATGTAAGCGAGGGCCGGCAAGCGTGTCACGGGGTGGCAAGCGTCCACGATGCTGGGTGCGGCAGAGTATTTCAGCGCTCCAGGAGTCAGACGGGGCTGACCTCCTCGCCCCTTCATCCGCACATGCGGCGACCATGCGAGGAAAAGCGGACATGGTGTTTGCATAGGAGCCGAAGATGATCCTGTTCTTGGCAAAGGCAAGAGGCAACACATGTAAAATAGGGAATATATGTAAGAATTGAAACAAATCGTTCGCATCATGGTTCGATAGACGCCATGCCCCACGGTGGGCGCCAACTGTCGTGGGAACGATTCCGACAATAATAAGGTATAGGGTAACGGAGCATGATCTATCGAGATGCATATGGGTGACACAGTGGTTTTAGCGAGTTCGGGCCTCTCACGGTGGAGATAACAGCCCTATGTCTCATGCTCCGGAGAGGCTTTATTTTATCTGAGTATGTATCCGGAGATTACAATATGTGTTTGAGAGAGAGAGGGGAGAGCGGGTCTCCATGCCTGAGCTATGTCCTGAGACTAATGGTTAGAAAGAGATATAGGTGGAAGCAAAAAGCCTTTTAGTCTAGTGGTGGGGTGGCTTATATAGAGTGCACCACCCTCTCACCTCCTATGTTACAAAGTGGGGCATGAATGCCATAATGTCAGCCCACTACCAAGCCCTCACTATGAGAATGATGCCGACTGCTTTGCTGCCTGCTGGTCTTTGTATATCCGAGTGAGTCGTACAGTCGAGTGGTGAACTATCATCCGAGTGGATGGTATGCTGCTTGGTCGAGTGGATAGTATGCTGCTTGTCCGAGTGGATAATATGTCTGTATGAAATTTATCTGGACCCACATGTTGTGTGGACCCCATGCTTCATGATATTTCGACCCTTCGTGGGCCTACCTGTTATGTGTATCCCCAACACTGTCCAGCTGATCCCTTTGCTCTCCCGCGTATTGATCAGATTATTGATGCTACAACAGGTTGTGACCGTTTGTGTTTTCTGGATGCTTATTCTGGTTATCATCAGATTAAAATGGCAGTTAAGGACCAGGAGAAGACAACTTTCATAATTCCCTTTGGAGCCTTCTGCTATGTGTCTATGCCTTTCGGGCTCAAGAGTGCCCAGGCGACTTATCAGCGCTGTGTTCAGAATTGTCTTCATAAACAGATTGGGCGCAATGTTCATGCTTATGTGGATGATATTGTGGTGAAATATAGGAAGGAGGAAACATTGATAGAGGACCTAAGGGAGACTTTTGATAACCTCCGGGTCTATAAGATGATGCTTAATCTGGCTAAATGTGTCTTTGGTGTTCCGGCAGGCAAGCTCTTGGGTTTTCTGGTGTCCAACAGAGGCATTGAGGCTAACTTGGAAAAGATCTTAGCTATCACGTCCCTGGCTAAACCGGCGTGTATCAATGCTATTTAGCGTTTGGCGGGCCGAATTGCAGCTCTAAGCCGGTTTATCAGCCGCCTTGGGGAGAAGGCTATTCCTTTGTATTAGATGCTAAAGAAAACGGATGATTTCGTCTGGAGTGACGCGGCTGATAAAGCGTTTGAGGATTTGAAGAGATAGTTGGCCGAGCCACTCATCCTTGCGGCTCCGGTTGATAAAGAGCCCTTATTGCTATATGTGGCTGCTAATGCCCGGGCTGTTAGTGTGGCTATTGTGGTGGAACGTAAGGAGGCCGGAAGGAGTATCCGGTTCAACGGCCGGTTTATTACATCAGTGAGGTGCTTATTGAATCAAAGCAGAGGTACCCACATTGGCAGAAGTTGGTGTATGGAGTCTTCATGGCAAGCCGGAAGCTCAAACATTATTTTCAAGGTCATCCCATCACAGTGGTTAGTTCAGCCCCTTTGGGAGATATCATCCAAAACAGAGAGGTGACTGGCCAGATTGCAAAGTGGGCTATTGAGCTCGGACCTCACGGGATAAAATATACGCCTCGCACGGCAATCAAATCACAAGCACTTGGGGATTTCATTATGATTGGACAGAGTTGCAGGCACCGAAGGAGAAGCCAGATAACACGTACTAGACTATTCATTTTGATGGGTCCAGACAATTGGAGGGCTCAGGGGTTGGAGTCATATTAACTTCCCCACGAGGTGACAAGTTTTGTTATGTTCTCCGCTTAATGTTCCCTTGTACTAACAATGCAGCTGAATATGAGGCCTTGCTCCATGGCCTTCGGATGGCTATGGAGATGAATTTCAGCCGAGTTAAGTGCTTCGGTGACTCGGACCTGGTGGCTCAGCAGGTATCTGGCACTTTGGGATTCTAAGGATCCACTCATGGCTGCATATCGACGAGAGGTGGACATAGTGGCTGGTCATTTCAAGTGTTATCAAGTTGACCATATAGACCGGCGAAAGAATGAAGCGACGGACACTTTAAGCCGTCTAAGCTCTCAGCGTAAACCAGTGCCACCTAATGTCTTCCTCGACATACTTCATAATTCGTCGGTCAAGATACCCACAGAGGAGGAGTTGGCTATTCCTGACCCGGAGGCCCAGTTAGTAGCGGCTCTTCATGTTATACCAGATTGGAGAGTCCCATAACTGGCCTATATGAACCGGGTGAGTTACCAGGTGATGAAACCTTGGCCCGGCAGATAATCCGGCAATCCAAGTAAATGACCATTATCAATGGGGAGTTACATCATTACAGTGTGACAGGGGCGATTCAGCGTTGTGTGTCTCCTCAAGAAGGTTGTGAGATTTTGCGAGAGATCCACGAAGGAGATTGTGGTCACCACGCCGGTTCAAAATCCTTGGTGGCCAAGGCTTTTCGTCACGGCTTCTATTGGTTGACGGCTCATGCTGATGCTGAGGATTTAGTAAAAAGGTGTGACCGTTGTTAGAAATTTGCATGACGCGCTCATGTTCCAGCTCAGGAGTTGAGAATGATTCCAATCACTTGGTTGTTTACAACTTGGGGGCTAGATATGGTTGGACCCTTTAAGAGGTCCAAGGACAAAAATACCCACCTGTTGGTGGCGGTTGACAAGTTTACCAAGTGGGTAGAGGCAGAGCCAGTCAGTAAGTGTGATGCAGCCACGGCAGTTCAATTCATCAAAAAGGTGATATTCCGGTTTGGTTTTCCACACAATATTATAACTGTTAATGGTACTAATCTGTCGAAAGGTGCTATGGAAGAATTTTGTCAACGTGAGCACATCCGGATTGATGTGTCATCAGTGGCTCACCCCCAATCTAATGGTCAAGCAGAGAGGGCAAATCAAGAAATTTTGAGAGGTATTCAACCCTGGCTTATGGTTCCTTTAAAGCGGACGCCGGGTCGTTGGGTGGAGGAGTTACCTTCCATGTTATGGAGTATCAACACCACACCAAACAGATATATGGGTTACACACCTTTCTTTATGGTTTACGGAGCAGAGGCGGTTCTCCCTAGTGACATCCGTCATGACTCGCCCCGTGTGGCGGCTTACGTTGAAGCTGATAATGAGAAAGCACGTCAGGATTCACTGGACCTATTCGATGAGGAGCGTGATCTAGCAGTGGCGCGTTCGGCGATTTATCAACAAGATCTCCGACGTTATCACAACCGCCGGGTTAAGACCAAAACTTTTCACGAGGGAGATCTGGTGCTCCGGCTCATCCAGGATCAGACTGATGTGCACAAGTTATCCCCACCTTGGGAAGGACCTTTTGTGGTCAGCAAATATTTGCACAATGGATCATACTATCTTATCGATGTTCGAGAGAACAAAGACTCACGTAAATCGGAGGAGGAGACCCAACAGCCATGGAATATAGCTCTTCTTCGGTCTTACTATACTTGAGCCACGGGCTCTTCTTATGTACATACTTGTGACAATGTATATATTATATAATAAACCGGAGCCTCAGCTAAAGCGGGGTATCTGTTGTTTTTTTACATCGTGTGTGGTTACTTGGGGGCTTCTACTTATAAAATGGAGTTCTACTAACCTGTCTTATAAAGCCACACAGATATACAGGGAATCACTAGGGGGCTTGGTCGTATTCGAACCATAGCTACGCCTCTTGATTGGCTTAAGGCCAAACAGGGAAATCACTAGGGGGCTTGGTTGTATTTACACCATAGCTACACCTCTTGATATGCTTAAATCCAAAAAGGAAATTATGTGGAACCAAAGAGAGTCTATTGCAAAAAGCACAACTCAAACATAGGTACCCACTGAGCACAGCTCAAATATTACTTGGGGGCTCCTTGCTTCTCAAAGAACAACGAGCTTGCACCCTTGTAGTAGGCTATCAAGCCAAGCTTGGAAGCCAAGTGTATTCACCTAAAACCCCGGGTTATCCTGCCTCTTTAAGTAAGCCACTCCGTCTAGGTAAACTTGGTATGACCCATCGAACGTTTGACAAGTCAATCTCATAGACCCTGAACTTGTCAAAGTTAAAACGATGATTGGTTAAAGATTGAGGTCCATCTTAAAAGGTTTTGAAAATGGGTTTAACTCAGTGGCCTGGCAGCCCATGAAAAGCCTCGATTTAGGGCCTAGCAGCCCATGAAAAGCCTTGCATATTTTTCTTGTATTTGTTGCAAACGTTTTAACCTCTTTTGATAAGGTATTTATGAATATTTTCTGATAAACCGGTGTATATTACAACCCGGCATGGCTTTCAATGCTCAGTTGTCAGTACATGATCAGTTCTAAACCGGCAATAATTTGGTCCAGTCTGGTTTTGACTAGAAGTCACCAGAATTATATGCACAAAACCGGTGTTTATCATAACCTGGTATGGTTTTTATATGAACTGGCAAGGAGGAAAGGAGTCATCAAATACTCCAGATTGGTGTTTTCACCCTTACTATAATAACAGTTGGTTAGCCAACGAGATATATCACAGGTATCATCCATTTTATATCTGGTTATTACAATCTTGGTTATACATCCAAGCTATGTATATATTTTGGGCATCATGACCCGTCCAGTGGTAAACCACTAGGACACTTTCAAGTTCTTGTATGCAGGAGCAAATCGACTAAGACAACAATGGACTATGTATATAATAGATCCCAAGGGCATGGCGAGTTATCAGTATCAAGCAAAATAAACATGCTCGATGGCATAACAGAGAAAGTGTTTATGCTATCCTATTACAAGGCACTTTAAACAGCCCACACAGAATAATTGTTCCCATAATGAGTGGCAGACTGCGATTGTTAAACCGGCCTCTGGTTTAGGATTCCTCATCTGGACGACTTGAAGATTGAGGATCATCTTGAATTGGCGCATCTTCTTCTTCTCTACCCAGTGGCTGGAAATCAATCGTCGTCCAATCGATTCTGGTTAATGCTTGGAACACGGCCTCTTCACTTATAAGGTTGGAAGGATCAATGTCAGGGGCATAAGTGTGCTTATAAATTAGCGGAGTCAGATCTTCTACGTCATGTATTGTCGTAGGATATCTCTTCTGATACATATCATAAACCGGCTGGTAATGAGACAGATCCGTTTCATCCGCCAATTTCTTGCAATGGGTTACAGTTCTCTTGTCAGCCTTCAGAGATCATCATTGTTGAATTCTGAGCCATCTTCTTTCACACTGGGATAGCCTTGACCAATTTTTGCCGGTTCAAGATCTGGAATCCACGCCTTGGCCCGGATTAGCGCGGTCAGCGCACCTGACCTTGCGGCTGATCTCTTCAGTTCATCCAACCGGGTAGGCAACATGGACAGCTTTTCGATGGTTTCTTTTATCAGCGTTGGAGGAGGCTTGTTATAAGCTGTAGTGCAAATGGCTCGTTGGGATCCAGAATACAACTGCTCTATCAAAGTATAGGCTGCTTTAAGCTTCATCTGCATGTCGGAGCCCAGATGAGTAATGCGGGTCCCTGTCATGGTAAAGGATCAGTAAACCGGCCATTGATAAGATATTATGAATTGGAAAAACTTCATATGAGGATACTCACCAAATACAGCAGAGGTCATGGCATTAATCTGTCATTTTAAGCCGGTCAATTCTTCAACCACCAGCTTCAGGGCTACTTCTGCATCTTCGGCCTTCTTTGTTAAACCGGCCTTCTGTGTATCCCAATCTGCATGCTCTTTATTAAAGGTTTCCTTCAGCTTCTCCATGGCTGCTAAGGCATTAGTCAGTTATTCCTTGGCTTTGGAAGCTTCCGCTTGCTAAGATTTAATGTTCTCCTGAAGGTCAGCGGTTTGAGCATCCTTCTTACTCAGCTCGGCCTACAAAGGCAAGATAAATCATCAATGGGATATGTATATTTGAAGTACCAAGCATATAACAAGTTATGCACTTTGTACTTGGGGGCTAATGCCTATTTGCTCTATTATCAGAAATTTTTGCAAGTCCCAAGTACAATACATGCATTATCCTTGACACTTGGGGGCTAATGTACGTATGTTCAAAGTTGAAGTATTGATTAAAGACCCGGTTTACCTTCGAAAGATAAACCGGCCCTTGGGGACTATACAGGCGAAAAGTATAGGCAAACAATGATCAAGTACCGGTTTATTTTAAAGATTACTGGATATGTTAAAGATAAGCATGCAAGGGTCAAGATATTACAAAGTCCTGATTTATGATTGCCATCCTAAACCGGCCCTTGGGGCTACTAGAGTTGATCCTTACAAATTGGATTTAAGAAAGGACAAGTAATGAAAGTACCTCGTAGCGCTCCTTCATCAGATTCACTAAACCGGCTTCATAATCACGGTTTGAGTGCAGACGGTTGAGAAAGCCAGAATGGAGTTCTTGAGCACTGAGGTGGGCATAGCTTGATAAATCCGTGCTCTATTTCCCTTTTTCCATTGCAGCACGTTCTTCTTTAGCGATATGTTTGGATAAAGCAACAGGGTTGCCAGGAGAGGTATGACCAACACCAGTGATGACAACATCATCTTCCTTGTTACCAGTAGTCTGTGCTGGAGTTGTTGGGATATCAGTAGCCTTCACCGGACTGGGCGGTCCATCGTCATTATGGACCGGGCTCGTCGGTTTGTCGACAAGGTCTGCTACTTCAGCTTCTGTTTGCTCATTCAAATCATGATCCGGAGGGGGTGGTTCATGAAAAACAGTGTCTACATGGGGACCTTCCGGTTCAGCGGTTTGCTCCGGTTCACCAACCAATTCTTCAGACGGTTTATTTACCCGAGTTTTCTTGCTGGGTCTAGCCTTGGCTCTGAAAAGGAAAAGATGCAAGGATGAAAACAACATGCAAATACAAAGCGTCAACAGATTCAGTTAAAACTTACCCAGCAACGGTCTTAAGGGGAGGGACTTGTGTCGTTGTTGACTCGCCAGAGGATGAAGGAGGCGTCACTTGATAATTCGAATCGGACGGATTAAGAGGTTGTCAGAAATAGCTGGCCTTCGGATAAGAAATTTCAGAACTGGGTGAGACCTCAGGTCGGCATTTCCGGACCGGGGTATTCGGTAAACCGGTCGAAGTGACCGTTTGGCCGCTGTGCCGGGTTGTGTGGCGAGCGTCGTGCTGCTGCTTCTTCAAAATAAATGTTGGATCCAAGTAAGCAAGAGGGTGAGAAAAGCTTACTTTGCGGACTGCTTGACGGATTTTTTGTGTTGGCAGAGGATCTGAACCGGAGGAAAGGATAATTACCTCTGCATCATCAGCTTGGCTGCCTTCAACGTCCTCCTGATAAATATCATTGTCAATGAGATGCATGAAAAGTGAACCAAGTGAATCAAGTTCTACCTCTACTTCCGGTTCATCCGGGTCGTCATCAAGCTCTAAACCGATGAGTTCAGGTGCCTTCCTCTTTGTGGTTTTCTTGACAGCTTTCGTCTTAGGACGAGAAGGCTTCGCTGTCGGCGTTCTGGGAACGGGGGTCCCCAGACTTGCCTGCCTGCGGCCTACGGCGTGGCTCAAAGGGGGGCCCAGCACGGCCCATCTTCACCAACACAAACCCAAGACCCTCGCGAGGGGCCAAGCCTCGCGGGGCGGACGACGCGGAGCTTCCTCAGGCGCGGCCTCGTCAGGCTGGCTCACGAGGAGGCGGAGAGATCAAGGCGGGGTACCTCACGAGGTGCCCGTGACGCAAGCCATGACGACCGGGGGTGCCAGGCAGGTGCCAGCCCGCGCAGTGTCCTCCCTTCCTCTTTGGTGCAAAGGGGGCAAGCGCAGCCGCGGAGTACCGAGGCATCAGGCAAAGGTTGCCATTTCGGTGCAACGAGACCAAGACTAGAAGGACTACGCGACGGAGGTCACCGTGGGGCCCAAGATGGCGTCATCACCAGAGCTTTGCGCAGGCGAAGACTACTTTTGTCAGGATAGCTGATACTAGCTGTCCCCCTTCAAATTAGCCCACCATTGTTGGCTCCCTTCCCGCTCGATATTTGGGAAGAGGACCAGGGCCTCTATAAATAGGACCAGCCACCCACAGAGAAGATCAGGTGGGGCGGAGAGATCCGAAGAAAAGAGAGGGACCGAAGGATAGAGAAGCTCTGGTAGATAGAGAGAGAGAGAAGGGTGACTGAGCTCCTCCCAGCAGTTCATCGCCCAGCCAAGAACAGACCCTCGCGAGGCTGTTCTTCCTTGTATTGTTCATCATCATCAGCCCAAGAGGCAATCCACCACACCACACACTAGAGTAGGGTATTACACCACAACGGTGGCCCGAACCAGTATAAACCATGTGTCTCTTGTGTTGTTCTTTCCTTAGTTTAGATCCTAGCGAGGCAGAGGAGTGCAGGTAGGCAGGAGGCGAAATCTCTGCGCGCACCCCAGTGTTCGAACCTCAAGGGTCTGCCGGAACCCGAAATCTGACATTTGGCGCGCCAGGTAGGGGTGCATCGGGATTCGTCTTCCACCACCCCGTTCTCCTCCGACCATCACGCCCATGTCTGACGCTCGTCGGGCCTGCGCCGAGTGCCGGGCCGCGCTCGCTTCCCGCATCGCCCAGACGGCCCCTGTTGGCGGGCGTCCTCACCGTTCCCCGTCACCTGCCGTCAACGCCGCCACCGGCCCGGCGGGGGACGAGCAGCAAGCATCGTCCCAGCATCCGTCCGTGCGGCAAGACGGCCGCACTGCAACTCCCACGCTCACCCCAGCTGGTTCTTCGTCCCACGCGCTCCGCACGCCCATGGAGGCTCGGGCTGCACTCATCGCAGTGAACGAGCTCCTGCGCTACCGCCCCGTCGACGACGTCTATGAAGAATGGCTCGACCGCGTCGCCGAGCTCGTCCGCGCCGCAGGGGGCTCTCCTGCGCCGTCCGTTCCGCTGCGCCGCACCCCGCCCCGCGCGGGCAATGAAGCTCCGGCGGTGCCCTGGCCGCCTCCTCCTCAGGAAGGCGCCATGGCTCCAAGGCACGTGGCCCCTGGGCGGAACCCGCTCCGTCAGGCGCCAGCGCAGCAAGAGCAGAGCTGTCAAGAAGTCCCTCGCCCGCACGAAGCTGCCCGGGCGCTCCCTGCTCTAGCACGTCGCGACCATGCTCCTGCTCCCACGCGTCAAGACCCCGCGCTGCTCCCAGCTGCAGCTTGTGGGGACATGCAAGACCAAGTTCCCCGTCATCCAAGGCCTCCCGTGGCCACAGCAGGCTGCCGCGCCTTCACCGCCGAGCTACGCAACGTCGCGTGGCCCGGCAAGTTCAAGCCAGACTTGCCTCCTCGCTACGACGGCACGGCTGACCCTGCGGAGTTCCACCAGCTCTACGAGCTGGGCATCAAAGCTGCCAACGGAGACGAGAAGGTCATGGCGAACTGGTTCCCCATGGCACTCAAGGACGGGGCCCACACCTGGCTCCTGAACCTGGCTCTAGGCACAATCTCCTCCTGGGACAAGATGCGCACCCGCTTCATCGCCAACTTCCAAGGCACTCGCGACCGGCCACCCGCAGTGAGCGACATGCACCGCATCAAGCAACAGCCTGGGGAGACCCTGCAGAAGTACATCCAGCGCTTCAACAATGCGCGCCTCAAGATTCCCAAGGTGACTGAGGAGGCCATCATCTCGGCCTTCTCCGACGGCGTGCGCGACGTCAAGATGAAGGAGGAGCTGGCGATGCATGAAGACCTGTGCACTTCCCTGGAGCTGTTCAACCTGGCAACCAAGTGCGCCAGGGCCGAGGAAGGGCATCTCTCCCTCCTCGAGCTGCCTGCCGCAGACCCAGAAGAGAAGAAGCCCAAGGCCAAGGATGTGAAGTGCAAGGGGGCCGCCGTGCTCGCGGCAGAACCAGACACCAAGCGGGGCAGAGATCAGCCCGAACCTTCCAAGGGCAGCCGGTACTGTGTGTACCACGACCTCCACACCCACAACACCAACGAATGTCAAGAGCTCCGAGCCGTGTGAGAAGGAAGGATCGGCCATCGCCCTGACTGCAATGACCGGGGCTACGGCCGAGGAGGAGGAAGGAACGTAGGACACTGGGAAGACCGTGGCCCGCCCCAAGGGTGACGCGATCAACCTCGCGAGGATTGCTGGCAAGACCCGCCTCGCGAGGGAGGCTGGAGGGATCAGCCTCGCGAGGGAGACTGGAGGGATCAACCTCGCGAGGATTGCCCGCGAGGCAATGTAGGCCTCCCACCGCTGCTGCCGCAGCCAAGGAGAAACGAGGACCGCCACCAGGACAAGGGGGCTGGGGGCTTCCAGGAGCCGCGCGTGATCGCCTGCATCCTGGGCGGGGCACAAGCCCCAGCCTCTCAGCACATCTTCAAGCAGTTCGACCGCGAAGTGAACGCAATCCTCCCCAGGCTCGAAGCCACGCGCCCTCTTAGGTGGTCGGCGTGCGCCATCACGTTCAGCTCAGCAGACCAGCTCAAGTGTGCGGCTACAGCCGGAGTTCTCCCGATGCTTTGCTCCCCGATCATCAGCAACGTGGTGGTCACCAAGACCCTCATCGATGGCGGGGCAGGGCTCAACGTCTTGTCCGTGGAAACATTTAACAACCTCCAAGTGCCCTACAGCCAGCTTCAGCCAACCAAGCCTTTCTCCGGTGTCACCGACGGTTCCATGGTCCCGATTCGGCAGGTTCGCCTCCCTGTCACCTTCAGGGCACGCGACAACTACCGCACCGAGCTCATCGACTTCGACGTCGCTCACATTCGCCTGCCGTACAACGCCATCCTTGGGTACCTAGCGCTGGCCAAGTTCATGGCCGTAACTCACCACGGCTACAACGTCCTCAAGATGCTAGGAAGCGGCGGAGTCATCACAGTGCCATGTGAAGAGAAAGACCCGGTGTGTTCCCTAGAACGAGCCTTTCAAGCCGCGTCACTGGAAGACCCGGATCGTGGAAGTAGGAGGCCTCCCGAGACCGCCCCTAAGAGGAAGAAGACATCGTCCGGCCCGACCACTCAGGAGGCAGGCCCCTCTGGGACCGCGCCTGCCCAGGGGGAACCTCCTTCCATCACAGAGGGAAGCGCGCCCGGCGCCCTCCTCAGGCAGGGCTCGGGGGCTCTCCCCTGGAGGGCCACCGACCTAGCTAGGGTCACGAGGGAGGTGCTTGGGCACCACATGGAGGCGTGTTTCGAAGCACGTTTCCCTCAAGAAGGAGCAAGGCAAGGAGACCCAGACCCTCAGGAGTTCATCAGTAAGGCCATTCAGGAGCTACAGGAGTCAAGAGTCATGAAAGGCGGCCGCCGCCTACCAGCAGTGGCTCCCCATCCAGGCAAGGATGGTGGGCTACACGTCTGCATCGACATACCAGGGCTCAACCGAGTCGCCTCTCTGGAGCGCCTCTGGCCCTCGCGAGTGGGGCGCTGCGAAGGCCCACCCCACAGCTATGTTCGCATGCCTTACGGCTTGCCGAACGCGGCTGACACGTACCAGCGCCTCATGAGGGGCATCATGGAGGCACGAGAGGCCAGGCGTTTCGCAGCCCTGGCAGGGATGGAGATGGCCCGTGAGGAGCCGCCAGTGCCTCCGGAGCCTCCCGAGGCCCCTGGGCCTGGGGGGCTCGTGAGGATCGGCTCCCGCAGCCCGCCGAGCCTGCTACATCAACGCTCCTTCGTCCTCAACATCATCAGGTGACATCTTTCGAGTTTTATTTCCAGCTGGGAGCGCCCCCCCAGGGCTGCATTATTCCCAGGCCGCGTGGGTCCGTCCCTGCGGCGTGTATCCCCTTTTTATTCCATGTTGTTAGCTTACCTTGTTGGGGGCGCCCCTCGGGCTGCATGATCCCCAAGCCGCTCGGGCCAGGCCCAGCGGCATGTATCCCATTTGCGTTTATTTCCGATTATGCGTTAGACCCACCAAGCTTGATTATTTGATGCCGATCCACGGCACCTCTTCTTCTCCATGCCGACCACTTGCACGTTAAAGGGGGGGTACCTGAGCATCGCGACTCAGGGCTCTTACTGGCTCTCCAGCCCTCACCCTCTGGCCTTGTCCATGGCATCGCGACCTGGCATACCAGCGACGGCTGAGACCAGCTCGAGGGCCAGGACCCGAGGACATAGAGTGCCGACATCTAACCAAATTTGCAGGGACACATCACAAGATAAGGCCCAGTGCCAGGCGCAACCCGCCTAGAGGTAGGGCCCCGTGAGTCCTGCGCTAGCTCACGGGTGCCCAGATACACCTCACCAGGCCCTATCGTGCCAGCCATGTGTCAGGGCGGGGCTGTACACGCCCGGGGGCTCCTCCCGGAGGGGGCCCCCTCCCATGTACCAGTGGAAGCACCATGCTCCGCGCTGGCTGACGACACTGCCGAGGAGCGGCTATGCCCATACACATACGGTAGCACTATGCTCCGCGCTGGTGATAAACAACTGAGGGTGGCCCTCGGGCCGCACCAACCTCACAGAGCCCGGAGCTCAGTGTCTAGCCTCATCGTAACGCCTCCCCTCGAGAGTGCCGCGCGAGGGGGCTGGGCACGGGGGCTGCGCCTGGGTCACACCCAGACGCACGCCGCCCAGCCAGGTCCCCCCGGGCCTGGTTCGTCGCGCGTCTCTCCCCGAGCGGAGCCAAGGTACGAAGGCCGTTTGAGCGTCAAGGGGGACTCCTGAGCATCGCGACTCAGGAGCCTAACTGGTCACGTAGCCCCTCACTCCGTGGCCCCGTCCTGGTTTCTGGTCGGGACCAACGCTGGGTGAGGCACGCACGCGGCCGGGTCCTGCAGACGTAGAACGGTAGATCCACCCGCATCACTCCTCCCTACTTGTTGTTCGTGCGCCAAGGGGGACTCCTGAGCATCACGACTCAGGAGCCTAACTGGTCACGTAGCCCCTCACTCCGTGGCCCCGTCCTGGTTTCCGGTCGGGACCAACGCTGGGTAAGGCATGCGCGCGGCCGGGCCCTGCAGACATAGAACGGTAGATCCACCCGCATCACACCTCCCTACTTGCTGTTCGTGCGCCAAGGGGGACTCCTGAGCATCGCGACTCAGGAGCCTAACTTTTCACGTGGCCCCTCACTCCTTGGCCCCGTCCTGGTTTCCGGTCGGGACCAACACTAGGTGAGGCATGCGCGGGGCCGGGCTCTACCGGCGTAGAACATAAGCAAGTAGGAAGGAAAGGCGCAAATTTCAAGAAGTTCAAAAGCAAATATTACAGTCCACACTGTTATCTCGATGCCAAATGCAAGTTTAAACGCCTCCCCGAGGCATGATACATGTGCAGGAATTAAAGGCAGGATAGGAGCTGCGACGGAGTCACTTATCAGCGATGGAGCAGCGCGGATTGGGTGCGCCTCACATAGCGGTGGGGTCGGCAGCGCCTTGCTTCGGCTTGGTGCTGAAGGCCCGGAACTTCCCCAACAGGGCCTCTGCGCGACCCTTCACAGCCTCGGCAGCGGTAGCGGCACGCTCGCCGCTCACTGGCTCCAGCAGGCCGTCGAGGTCGACACCGGGGTCGCGAAGGTAGAAGTGGGTGAGGACCCGCGTCATTGCTACAGAAGACAGGACACGCGCCTCGGCCTCGGCTGCGGGGCCAAGGCCAAGGGCGACATCTTCAAGAGCGTGAACTAGGAAGGGAAGCAGCTTGGCGGGGCCATCCTCGGCGCCAGCCGGTGGGCTCTCCAGGCCGCTGTCGTAAAGCGTCCTCAGTGAGGAGCGAGCCCTCGCCTCCATCTCCGCGAAGGCCACGCGGTCCTCGGCAAGAACCAGGGCCTCGTCGTCCAGCTTGGCCTTCCTCGCCCCCAACTCCTGCTCCAGCGCGCCTAGGCGGTCACGGCGTTTCTTGAGCTTGACCTCCCTCTCCTTGAGAGCCGCCTCGCGAGCCTTCATGCCTTCTTCCTGCTCTTGGCGAAGGCGGACCTCGTTCGCGAGCTGGTCCCGCAAATCTTGCAGTTCGCCCTCCAGCGCCTTGCAACGACCACAGACGTTGACCACCTCCCCCAGGGTTGCGTCATGAGCAGCCTTCGCCTCAAGGACGGCCTGCTTCTCCTCGTCGCATGCCGTCGAGGCCTGGACCAGCGCCGCCCGAATCGAAGTGTCGGAGTGAACCCATCCTGAAGCCAGCTCCAAGCTCCCGGCCACCAAGCGGGGGTCGGCGCCAAGAAGATCCTGACGCAGTCGGTCCAGCTCAGCAACATCACGATCCAGAACGGCAGAAGGAGTCGAAGAGACAGCAGCCAGTGGAGTAGGAGGAGAAGGCAGCAGCGCGGCCATAGCATCCTGAGGCGGAGTCTGCCGCGCCCCGATAGCTGTAGTGGCGGCGGCAGGCGAGAGCACCTCGGGAGCCACTTGGGCCGTGGGGGCTGAGCTCGCCCCAGCCGGCTCAGCCAGGCCTCGCGAGGACGACCGGGCAGGAGAAGCCTCTGCGTCGCGGTCACCCTCCTTCGCAGGCAGAGGCGCTGCCACGGGTGGAACCTCGGGAACCCCCTTCGGCTTCTTTGCTGCGGGCGCCAGCCTATCCAAGAAATGCGGACATCAGGCCTCAGAAGCAAAGCCTAGGTGGATGCCGATCCTTTATCAACTTGCACGATTGCTAGGGCGCCCACGTCCAATCAACCGCCACGCGGCGCCCAAGGCCGCAGGCTGTTAGGGCCCGCGGCGCTTCGCTCTTGCCCTTCCGCCTCCTTGCACGGCCAAGTCCGGGCGCGCCTTGGGCCCGGGGGCTACTGTCGGCGTTCTGGGAACGGGGGTCCCCAGACTTGCCTGCCTGCAGCCTGCGGCATGGCTCAAAGGGGGGCCCAGCACGGCCCATCTTCACCAACACAAACCCAAGACCCTCGCGAGGGGCCAAGCCTCGCGGGGTGGACGACGTGGAGCTTCCTCAGGCGCGGCCTCGTCAGGCTGGCTCACGAGGAGGCGGAGAGATCAAGGCGGGGTACCTCACGAGGTGCCCGTGACGCAAGCCATGACGACCGGGGGTGCCAGGCGGGTGCCAGCCCACGTAGTGTCCTCCCTTCCTCTTTGGTGCAAAGGGGGCAAGCGCAGCCGCGGAGTACCGAGGCATCAGGCAAAGGTTGCCATTTCGGTGCAACGAGACCAAGACCAGAAGGACTACGTGACGGAGGTCACCGTGGAGCCCAAGACGGCGTCATCACCAGAGCTTTGCGCAGGCGAAGACTACTTTTGTCAGGATAGCTGATACTAGCTGTCCCCCTTCAAATTAGCCCGCCATTGTTGGCTCCCTTCCCGCTCGATATTTGGGAAGAGGACCAGGGCCTCTATAAATAGGACCAGCCACCCACAGAGAAGATCAGGTGGGGCGGAGAGATCCGAAGAAAAGAGAGGGACCGAAGGATAGAGAAGCTCAGGTAGAGAGAGAGAGAGAGAAGGGTGACTGAGCTCCTCCCAGCAGTTCATCGCCCAGCTAAGAACAGACCCTCGCGAGGCTGTTCTTCCTTGTATTGTTCATCATCATCATCAGCCCAAGAGGCAATCCACCACACCACACACTGGAGTAGGGTATTACACCACAACGGTGGCCCGAACCAGTATAAACCCTGTGTCTCTTGTGTTGTTCTTTCCTTAGTTTAGATCCTAGCGAGGCGGAGGAGTGCAGGTAGGCAGGAGGCGAAATCTCCGCGCGCACCCCAGTGTTCAAACTTCAAGGGTCTGCCGGAACCCGAAATCCGACATTCACCGCTTTCTCTTGTGGTTTCTTTTTCCAGAACGGATCATCACCCTGTTTAAAAATGGGCAGAGGGTATTCAAAGATTGCACAGTCCAAAAATATCAGGTGTAAAGCGGAAGCACAGACAATACTTACAGCGGGCGGTTTGTTTTGCGTGTAAAAGGGGCTTAACCCGGTCTTGCTGCAGACAGTTTCCGGTTTATTCAACATTTTCTTGACAGACTCAGTGACTTCTTCATCTGTTAGCTCAATATTGATATGACGTTGGGAGTCTACATCACCAGTGTACTCGCACATTAAACCGGCGCGGCGACTTAACGGCAGGATACTCCAGGATAACCAGCAACCGACGAAGTTCACACCTGTTAAACCGTTGGCCATAAAGGCTCTAAGCTTGGCGAGTTGAGGTGCGTACGAGGCCCGTCCCTGGGCACTTTGTAGTTGCGGAAGCGGATGAGTATTAGCGAGCCGGTGAGCACGATAACCCGGTAGAGGGTTCTCATCTTCAGGAGAGGGTCTTTGCAATAGAACCAAGTTTGATTCCACTCTTTTGGGTGACTGTGAAGTTTGGCATGAGGAAACTCAACCTCTTTCCTTTTCTGAATAGAGACACTGCCAAGTTCAGTGTTGGGTCCGTCTACAAATTCAATGCGACGGTTTAAATGGAAGAAATCCCGGAACAGCTCGACAGTTGGCTCTTCTTGTAGGTACGCTTCACAAAAAACTTGAAAGTTGCATATATTGGATACTGAGTTGGGTCCAATGTCTAGAGGGTGGAGCTGAAAGCTGGCAAGTACATCTCGGGAAAACATAGATCTAGGCGGTTTAAAACCACAACCTATATGATCAACAAACACCACTACTTCACCCTGTTTGGGGGTAGGAGGGTTTTCCGGCCCAGGAACTCGCCACCGGATCTCATTCTTCTTCGGTAAGGTACCAATTTTAACCATTCCGTTCAATTGCTCCTCTGTAACCCGGGAAGGGACCCAGTTACAGGAATAGAACTGTTTGGCCATTGCAAGTGAAGAGCTGGGAAGAACATAATGCCGGTTTATGATTCATTAATGGTGATGCATAAGGTACAACATGTTGAGGGAAAAGGAATCCAAGCATGTGAAATTGATAAATCGGAGGAAGTTATAAACCGCCTATGATAGAGTGTTTATGAATGGTAAAGCAATGACCAGAAGCGGAGGTATATGCATATTGTTACACTGGAATATAAATGAATCGGCGGTTTAAAAGGGGACTAATGGTGCCTGCCAGATTATCATACTTCAAAAAGTTAAACCGCCTATATTGGTGTGAGGAGGACAGATCTAAAAATACCTAAGTAAGGGGAAACAGGTTTCACAGATTTATATGAAAATTCCAGATCTGAGGTGTGACAGAAATTGGAATATATTCAGGTTTAAACTTCAGGTGCTTAAACAGTTCAGCGGATCCAGATAAGTTGTTCTCTATATAAAGGGGGAGTCTAATGAGGAAAATACGATTATGGCTACAGTCGCACGAAGAGCTAGCGGATCTAACTAGTTTTTGATGCTACTGGGAAGAAAAAAAGAAGAGCAGCACCGGAGCTGCGACGAACTTCGATGAGCACTGAAACCCTAAAGGGGATCTATGAATAAAAGGGGGAAGACTTACCGAAGCTGTTAAGGTAGCGGAGGGGTGCCGCGTTTCTCTGGAGCGTTCAGGTCGATGCAGCGGCAAGGGATGAGGCAGAGATGAAGCTCGACGACGATGGCGGCGCTCCGGTGCAGAGGTATCGCAAGGAGGAAGAAGAGAGGAGAGGGCAACGGAACGAGAAGGAAGGGGTCCTCCGCTCTATTTATAAGACAGAGGGATAAGCGACAGGCGCGGGAATCAAGGAGCCCAAAAAATGGGTAGGTAACGAGATTGTTGCCTCGATTGTTGGATGCTCATTAATAAAAGGAGGTATCTTTGGTTTTAAATAAATAAGGTGATGTCACGACGGTTTACTACAAATCCGGAGAATGACATCACGGCGGTTTACAAGGTCCGTGCGAAGGTGCAAGAGGAAGAATTTTTCTAAGTGTTGAAGATTGACATGAATAAATTCAAATCAATTTGGGGCCTAATGTTGGGGATATTACTAATGGATGTAAACCAGCCAGGAGTGGCTGGGTTAACTCTATGAAGATTAGAAGCCCATGAAGACCAAGGATGGTGGCGCTTTATGAAGGCCCAAGGCCCAAAGGCGGATTAAGGCATGTAGATGTAAACTGGCATTATCATGTAACTTGTATGGTAAAATAGGAGAGATAGAGACCAAGTTGGACACGTTGATGATCCAGCCTCGGGACTCTATAAACCGACGGGTGTCAACCTGTGTATATAAAGGGACGACCCGGCGGCGGTTTAGGGACAACAGACAACAACTAGAGAGCCAGGCAAAGCGGATTCGCTCCCTGGTCATCGAAACCCCAGCAATTCTATCACAACTAGACGTAGGCTTTACCTTCAGCGTAAGGGGTCGAACTAGTATAAAACTCTTGTGTCCCTTGTCTGGTTTAACCCCTTTAAGCTAACCCGTAGCGATGGCTCCACGACTAAGCCCTTTTATGAAGACATCTGCCGTGACAAAACCATGACAGAGTCCAAACGGAATAAAACTTTTGCGATGATTTTTCTTGGACCAGAAGACACCCGGGAGACTTGGAGTGCAAGTCAGAAGAGCCACGAGGCGTACCCAAGGGTGGAGGGCGTGCCCAGGGGGTGGGGCGCGCCCCCCAACCTTATGGGTCCCTCTTTGGCCTCCTGACTGATGTCGCTTGAAGCTACGTCAGTATTTCCCCAAAGAGGAAGGGATGATGTAGCACAGCGGCGGTAGGTATTTCCCCAGATATGAAACCAAGGTTATCGAACCAGTAGGAGAACCAAGAAACACAATGTAAACATCCCCTGCACACAAATAACAACACCTCACAACCCGATGTGTTAAAGGGGTTGTCAATCCCTTTTGAGTAACGGCACCAGAAACGGTGCGTGGACGGGAGATAAATTCTTGATAGATTGAATAAATAGATCGCAAATAAAATAAAGTGCAGCAAAGTATTTTCGGGTTTTTTTGGTTTAATAGATCTGAAAATAAAAGCAAGAGAAAAGTAGATCGCAAAGGCAAATATATGAGAAAGAAGACCCGGGGGCCGTAGGTTTCACTAATGGCTTCTCTCGAGAAAAATAGCAAGCGTGGGTAAACAAATCACTGTTGGGCAATTGATAGAACCTAAAATAATTATGACGATGTCCAGGCAATGATCATTACATAGGCATCACATCCATGATTAGTAGACCGACTCCTGCCTGCATCTGCTACTATTACTCCACACATCGACCGCTATCCAGCATGCATCTAGTGTATTAAGTTCATGGAATATAGATCCCATCTTTTTATCCTTAATTAGTAGCAACGATAAATACATGTCGGTTCCCTTTCTGTCACTGGGATCAAGCACCGTAAGATCGAACCCACTACCGGGCACCTCTTCCCATTGCAAGATAAATAGATCAAGTTGGCCGGAAAAAACCCAAATATCAGAGAAGAAATACAAGGCTCTAAGAGATCATGCATAAAAGATATCAAAGAAACTCAAATACTTTCATGGATATAAAAAGATAGATCTGATCATAAACAATGGAAGTGGTGAACCCCTCCGTGATGGTGTCTAGATTGGATCTGGTGGTTCTGGACTCTGCGGCTGCTAGATGAATATTTCGTCGACTCCCCTAGGGTTTTGGGAATATTGGGGTGTTTATAGAGCAAAGAGGCGGTCCGGGGCACCCGAGGTGGGCACAACCCACCAGGGCGCGCCTGGGCCTCCTGGCGCACCCTGGTGGGTTGTCCCATCCTCGGGACTCCCGCTAGGTGCAACTAGGGCCCAATATCTTCCATCTGGTCCATAAAAAATCTCCGTAAAGTTTTGTGGCATTTGGACTCCGTTTGATATTGATTTTCTGTGATGTAAAAAACATGGAAAATTTAGCAACTGTCACTTGGCACTATGTCAATAGGTTGGTACCAAAAATGATGTAAAATGCCTATAAAATGATTATAAAACATCCAAGATTGGTAATAAAACAACATGGAACAATAAAAAAAATTATAGATACGTTGGAGACGTATCAGCATCCCCAAGCTTAATTCCTACTCGTCCTCGAGTAGGTAAGTGATAACAATATAATTTTTGTTGTGGAGTGTTGTTCATCATGTCATAACATATTCTTTTATTTATAGCATGGTAATTTGGACTTTTATGTGATTCAAAGCAATAGTCTAGTTTTGACATAATAATTTATATACTCAAACATATCAACAAGAAACCATGTCTTTCAAAATATCAGCACTAAAATAAGTTATCACTAGCCCGTCATGCTGAAACATTGATCCATTCATGAAACACACTCAAATATTAACTACATCCAATACTTAAGCATGATCATATTGCCTCCTAGTTGGTGCTTTTATAAGAGAAGATGGAGACTCGAAATAAAAATTGCATAAAGTTAAAGAAAGGCCCTTCGCGGAGGGAAGTAGGGATTTGTAGAGGTGCCAGAGCTCAAAGTGAAAATTTTGAGATAAAAACATTTTGGGAGGTGTATCTATCCCACCAACGAAAATGACTTAGACTTCCCAATACTTTCCTTGCATATAGATATATCATAGGTGGTTCCCAAATAGAAAATAAAGTGTATTCCTTTTTCCACCATAACTTTCACTTTCCATGGCTAACCGTATCCACGGGTGCCCTCCATACCAACACTTTCCAAGGAATTTATTATTTGACAACATAAAGTAAATTCATTTTTTTTGCATTTCGGGACTGGGCATCCCTAATACCTTTGCCTTACTCTCGTGCAATGACAAGTGAATAAACACTCATCTTGAGAATAAAACATCTAGCATGGAAAATATTAGCCACCCCTCACCGCTCCACGAGCGAACAAACACACAAAAGAGAAGTTTATTTTGAAAATTAGAGATGGCACATGCAAATTTGCTCAGAATGGCAAAACAATACCGCATATAGGTAGATATAGTGGACTCATGTGGCAAAACTGGTTTAAAGGATTCTGGATGCACAAGTACAGGTCATATTTAGTGCAAAATGAAGGCTAGCAAAAGATTGGGAAGCGACCAACCAAGAAACGAATAATCTCATAAGCAAGCATTAAGCATAATTAACACCGAATAATGCACCACAAGTAGGATATAATTTCATTGCATTATTATTAACTTTCGTGCATGCATAGGGAATCACAAACCTTAACACCAATATACCTACTAAAGCATAATTACTCATCAAGATGAATCACATATCACATCATCATATCTCAAAACTATTACTAAGAATCAAGCTTATTTTGTCCAATGATCTTCGTAACATTTGTTTCTTTATCCTTCTTGGATATCTGTCACTTTGGGACTAATTTTCATATGTTGCTTTTCATAAGCTCAAACAAATATAAGTGAAGATCATGAGCATAACAATTTTTATTTCTCTCAAAATAATTGAAGTGAAGCAAGAGAGATTTTTTTTCAAAATTTTACTAACACTCAAATAAATCTAAGTGAAGCAAGAGAGAATTTCTTCAAAAATAACAAAGCACTCCGTGCTCAAAAAGATATAAGTGAAGCACCAGAACAAGTCCTAGCTCATAAAAGATTTAAGTGAAGCATAGAGAGCAATTCTAACAAGTCATGACATAATTTTGTCTCCCTCAAATAGGTGTGTACAGCAAGTATTGATAACTTAAAACACAAAATAAAACAAGCAAAGACACATATCATACAAGACGCTCCAAGCAAAACACATATCATGTGACAAATGAAAGTATAGTCTCGAGTAAAATACCGATAGTTGTTGGAAGAAAGTGGGGATGCCACTCGGGGGCATTCCCAAGCTTAGTTGGTTGCTCATTCTTGGATAATAGCTTGGGATGCTAGGGCATCCCCAAGCTTAGGCTCTTACATCATTCCTTCATCCGTCGTAAGATAACCCAAAACTTGAAAACTTCAATCACACAAAACTCAACAAAGCCTTCGTGAGATCCGTTAGTATAAGAATAATAAATCATTACTATAAGTGATGTATCAAACCAATGCATATTTTGTTTATGTATTATATCTACTGTATTACAACTTTTCTATGGCAAAAACTTATCAAAGAAAACCATAGAGCCATCAAAATAAGCACACAACACAAAGAAAGCAGAATCTGTCAAAACAAATGAGTCTGTAGCAATCTGACTATTTCGAATACTTATTTAGCTCAAAAAACTCTGAAAAATTAGGACGACCTGAGAAATTTCTATATTGATATGCTGCAATTGGAATGGTATTTTATCGATCTCTGGTAAAAAACTAAAATTAATTTTGTGAGCGTAAATGTTTCTGTTTTTTCAGCATGATCAAACAACTATTGCCCAAGAAGATCCTAAAGGCTTTACTTGGCACAAACACTAATTAAAACATAAAAAACACAATCATAAGAGTATCATAATTGTGCTAATAGTTAAAAATAGGAAGCAAAAAGTAAAAATAAATTTTATTCATTGGGTTGCCTCCCAACAAGCGCTATAGTTTTACGCCCTTAGCTAGGCATAGAGCAAGGATCTAAGTTTTGTCATGTTTGTCCAACTCTTTAATCAAACACTTAGAATCCGTCAAAGATTTAGCATAAAGACTTTCAGTAACAACACTCCTAGGAATAAATTGAAAGATTTCATTCTTGCAAAAAGGATCTCTTATCACTTCAACAAAATCAGGGTGGATACTAATCATCTTAAGATCTCCTTTATTGCTATCACTAGAAGTTGCACCCTTGTTTCTGGGTCTCCTATTCTTTATGGGAGTTTCCTCAATAATTTTAGTGGTTGTAAAAGCAGTGCTTTTATCGATCCGATACGAACTTTCTTCTATTCTTTCATGGATTAAGGTACCCCTCTCATTTAACAACTTAAAAATATCGCCCGCTTTTGACCCCAAGATTAATAGAAAAATTATGCATCTTTTTATGTATAATTTCCAAATGATCTTCAGTGAGCATTTTCTTCTCGATAGCATCTAGTCTTTCCATAACATGCTCAAGAGTCAAAATTGTTTCGTTAACCATAAGAGGTGGTGATCCCACTAAATTTCCCATAGCATTAAGAGCATTAAAAGAGGACTCATTAAGAAATTTCCACCGGTAATCGTATCAAGGACGAATCTATACCAAGTGGTGATGCCAACATAAAGACAATGCAGAAGCACAATGGTAGCTTGCTTACGAATAGATCTATTATGAGCATTGCAAATTCTATACCAAGCATCTTTTAAACTTTCTCCTCCCCTTTGTTTAAAGTTGAGAACCTCGTTCTCGGGAGTGCAAGCAATAGAGGAGGAATTATCCATAATGGCAAACAAGATCTCACACAAAAAAACAGATATGGCAAGAAAACGGTGAACGGAAAAGAGAGGTGAATAAAACGGAAAAGTTTTGTGACGTGGGGGAGAGGAAAACGAAAGGCAAATGGTAAATAATGTAAATTGCAAGGAGATGAGATTTGTGATTAGGAACCTGGTTATGATGAAGATCCTCCCCGACAACGGCGCCAGAAATTCCTTTTGATGTCGCTTGAAGCTACGTCAGTATTTCCCCAAAGAGGAAGGGATGATGTAGCATAGCGACGGTTGGTATTTCCCTCAGATATGAAACCAAGGTTATCGAACCAGTAGGAGAACCAAGCAACACAACGTAAACAGCCCCTGCACACAAATAACAACACCTCGCAACCCGACGTGTTAAAGGGGTTGTCAATCCCTTTCGGGTAACGGCGCCAGAAATGGTGTGTGGACAGGAGATAAATTTGTGATAGATTAAATAAATAGATCGCAAATAAAATAAAGTGCAGCAAAGTATTTTTGAGTTTTTTGGTTTAATAGATCTGAAAATAAAAGCAAGAGAAAAGTAGATCGCAAAGGCACATATATGAGAAAGAAGACCCGGGGGCTATAGGTTTCACTAGTGGCTTCTCTCGAGAAAAATAGCAAATGGTGGGTAAACAAATCACTGTTGGGAAATTGATAGAACCTCAAATAATTATGATGATATCCAGGAAATGATCATTACATAGGCATCACATCCATGATTAGTAGACCGACTCCTGCCTGCATCTGCTACTATTACTCCACACATCGACCGCTATCCAGCATGTATCTGGTGTATTAAGTTCATGGAAAAATGGAGTAATGCAATAAGAACAATGACATGATGTAGATGAGATCCGTTTATCTATGGTGGTAGATATAGATCCCATCTTTTTATCCTTAATTAGTAGCAACGATTCATACGTGTTGGTTCACTTTTTGTCACTAAGATGAAGCACCGTAAGATCGAACCCACTACCGGGCATCTCTTCCCATTGCAAGATAAATAGATCAAGTTGGACAGACAAAACCCAAATATAGGAGAAGAAATACAAGGCTATAAGAGATCATGCATAAAAGAGATCAAAGAAACTCAAATACTTTCATGGATATAAAAAGATAGATCTGATCATAAACTCAAAGTTCCTTGATCCCAACAAACACACCGCAAAAGAGTTACATCATATGGATCTCCAAGAGACCACTGTATTGAGAATCAAGAGAGAGAGAGAGAGAGAGAGATGAAGCCATCTAGCTACTAACTATGGACCCGAAGGTCTACAAAGAACTACCCACGCATCATCGGAGAGGCACCAATGGAAGTGGTGAACCCCTCCGTGATGGTGTCTAGATTGGATCTGGTGGTTCTGGACTCTGCGGCGGCTAGATGAATATTTCGTCGACTCCCCTAGGATTTTGGGAATATTGGGTATTTAGAGAGGAAAGATGTGGTCCGGGGGGCACCCGAGGTGGGCACAACCCACCAGGGCGCGCCTGGGCCTCCTAGCACGCCCTGGTGGGTTGTCCCCTCCTCGGGACTCCTCAGGTGCAACCAGGGCCCAATATCTTCCATATAGTCCATAAAAATCTCTGTAAAGTTTCGTGGCATTTGGACTCCTTTTGATATTGATTTTCTACGATGTAAAAAACATGGAAAAAACAGGAACTAGCACTTGGCACTATGGCAATAGGTTGGTACCAAAAATGATATAAAATGATTATAAAACATCCAAGATTGATAATAAAACAGCATGGAAAAATCAAAAATTATAGATACGTTGGAGACGTATCACTGACCTAGATATTCCTCCTATATATACTCTCATACCCCAAAAACTTCCAAGGGAGCCACGAAACCACTTTTCCACCGCCGCAACCTTCTGTACCCGTGAGATCCCGTCTAGGGGCCTTTTCTGGCATCCTGCCAGATGGGGATTCGATCATAGAGGGCTTCTACATCAACACCATTGCCTCTCCGATGAAGAGTGAGTAGTTTACCACAGACCTACGAATCCATAGCTAGTAGCTAGATGGCTTCTTCTCTATCTTTGATTCTCCTTGATGTTCTTGGAGATCTATTCGATGTAATACTCTTTTGCGGTGTGTTTGCCGAGATCCGATGAATCGTGGATTTATGATCAGCTTATCTATGAATATTATTTGAATCTCCTCTGAATTCTTATATGCATGATTTGATATCTTTGCAAGTCTCTTCGAACTATCAATTTGGTTTGGCCAACTAGATTGGTTTTTCTTGCAAGGGGAGAAGTGCTTAGCTTTGGGTTCAATCTTGCGGTGTGCTTTCCTAGTGACAGTAGAGGCAGCAAGGCACGTATTGTATTGTTGCCATCAAGGATAACAAGATGGGGTTTTCATCATATTGCTACGTCATGTCATCTTACTTAATGCGTTACTCTGTTCTTATGAAATTAATACTCTAGATGCAGGTAGGAGTCGGTCGATGTGGGGAGTAATAGTAGTAGATGCAGAATCGTTTCGATCTACTTGACACAGACGTGATGCCTATATTCATGATCATTGTCGTAGATATCATCATAACTTTGCACTTTTCTATCAATTGCTCGGTAGTAATTTGTTCACCCACCGTAATATTTTCTTTCTTGAGAGAAGCCTCTAGTAAAACCTATGGCCCCCAGGTCTATTTTCCATCATATAAGTTTCCGATCTACAATTCTAGTTTCCTATTTACTTTCTTTTGCAATCTTTTACTTTCCGTTTCATAGACCAAAAATACCAAAAATATTACTTTACCGATTATCCGTCTCTATCAAATCTCACTTTGCGAATAACCGTGAATGGATTAACAACCCCTTTGTTGCATTGGTTGCAAGTTGGTGTTTGTTTGTGCAGGTATTCGGTGGCTTGTTGTGTTGTCTCCTACTGGATTGATGCCTTGGTTCTCAAAACTAAGGGAAATACTTACGCTACTTTGCTGCATCACCCTTTCCTCTTCAAGGGAAAAACCAATGCAAGCTCAAGAGGTAGCACCCATCATCTATTTATTACTTCCCAATGCCTTCCCCTAGGCCCAAATAATGGTGAAGTGTCATGTAGTCAATGTTCACATAACACCACTAGAGGAGAGACAACATACATCTCATCAGAAATATCGAATGAATACCAAATTCACATGATACTTATAACAAGAGTTCTCCCATGTCCTTAGGAACAAACGTAACCAGTCACAAAGCATATTCATAATCATAATCAGAGGAGTATTAATTATCATTAAGGATCTGAACATATGATCTTCCACCGGATAAACCAACTAGCATCAACTATAAGGAGTAATCTACACTACTAGCAACCCACAGGTACCAATCTGAGGTTTTGGGACCAAGATCAAATACAAGAGATGAAGTAGGGTTTGAGAGGAGATGGTGCTGGTGAAGAAGTCGATGGAGATTGACCCCCTCTTGATGAGAGGAGATGGTGACGATTTGCCCCTCCTAGAGGGATGTTTCCTCGACAAAACAGCTCCACCAAAGCCCTAGATTGGTTCTGCCCAGGTTCTGCCTCGAGATGGCGGCGCTTCGCCCCGAAAGCTTCTTCTTGATGTTTTCCAGGGTAAAAGACACCATATAGCCAAAGATGGGCACCAGAGACCTGTCAAGGGGGCCACAAGGTCGGGGGGCGTGCCCTCCACCCTTGTGGCTGGCTAGTGGCCCCCCTCTGGTACTTTCCTCGCCCAATATTTTTTATTTATTCCAAAAACATGCTCTATGAAGTTTCTGAACTTTTGGAGTTGTGCAGAATAGGTCTCTAATATTTGCTCCTTTTCCAGCCCAGAATTCCAGCTGTCGGCACTCTACCTCTTCATGTAAACCTTGTAAAATAAGAGAGAATAGGCATAAGTATTGTGATATAATGTGTAATAACAGCCCATAATGCATTAAATATCAATATAAAAGCATGATGCAAAATGGATGTATCACTCGTGCCACTGACTCGGGCGTCCGAGTGCGTGCCAGCCCCGGTGCGGGCACGAGGACCCAGCGGTGGCCAGGCACCACCTCTGGAGAAAAGGGTGCTATTGGCGGGCAGCTGATGACCCACGAGTATAGGCGATCAATTGTAGTTCTTTTTGATAAGTAAGAGTGTCGAACCCAAGGACGAGAAGAAGGAAATGACAAGTGGTTTCCAGCAAGGTAATGTCTGCAAGTGCTGACATTGTAAGTAGCAGAGTAGTTTGATAGCAAGATAATTTGTAACGAGCAAGTAACGATAATAGTAGAAAAAGTGCAACAAGGTAGGCCAATCCTTTTCAGGCAAAGGACATGCCAAAACGGTTTCTTATGATAAGCAAAGCATTCTTGAGGGTACATGGGATTTTCATCTAGTCACTTTCGCCATGTTGGTTTGATTCGTGTTTGCTACTTTGATAATTTGATATGTGGGTGTACATTAGGTCCTGTTCTTACTTGAACAAACCTCCTACTTAATATTAACCCTCCCGCAAGCATCCGCAACTACGAGATAAGTATTAAGAATAAATTCTAACCATAGCATTAAACTTTTGGATCCAATCGGTCCCTTACAGAATAGCGCATAAACTGGGGTTTAAGCTTCTGTCACTCTCGCAACCCATCATCTAATTGCTACTCCACAATGCATTCCCTTAGGCCCAAATATGGTGAAGTGTCTTGTAGTCGACGTTCACATTACACCACTAAGTGAATCACAATATACATACTATCAAAATATCGAACACATATCAAGTTCACATGATTACTTGTAACATGATTTCTCTCGTGACCTCAAGAACAAAAGTAACTACTCATAAATGATAACCATGCTCAAGATCAGAGGGGTATTATATAGCATATTGGATCTGAACATATAATCTTCCACCAAATAAACCATATAGTAATCAACTACAAGATGTAATCAACACTACTAGTCACCCACAAGCACCAATCTATAGTTCCGGTAACAAGTTTGAACACAAGAGATGTACTAGAGTTTGAGATGAGATGGTGTTGTTGAAGATGTTGATGGAGATTTCCCTCCCCAAGATGGGAGAGTTGTTGGTGATGATGATGACGATGATTTTCCCCTCCGGGAGGGAAGTTCCCCCGGCGGAATCGCTCCGCCGGAGGGCAAAACTGCTCCTGCCCAAGTTCGGCCTCGAGACGGTGGCGCTCCTTAACGAAAGTCCTCTCCTCATTTTTTCTAGGTCAAAATGACTTGTATACCAGAAGATGGGCACCGGAGGTGGGCCTGGGTGAGCACAACCCACCAGGACGTGCTTGGGCTCCATTGCACACCCAGGTGGGTTGTGCCCACCCGGGGGGACCCATTGTGGTACTTATTTGCTCCAATATTCTTCATATATTCCATAAAAAAATTCCGTGAAGTTTCAGCTTGTTTGGAGTTGTGCAGAATAGGTAGCTTGACATAGCTTTTCCAGGTCCAGATTTCCAGCTGTCGGAATTCTCCCTCTTTGCATATACCTTGCATATTATGAGAGAAAAGGCATTAGAATTACTCCAAAAAGCATTATTATGGATAAAAACATCATAAATAACAGTAGGAAAACATGATGCAAAATGGACGTATCAACTCCCCCAAGCTTAGACCTCGCTTGTCCTGAAGCGAAAACCGAAATCGAAAAACTTGTCCACATGCTTAGAGGGAGAGGTGTTGATAAAAACAAAATACGGACATAAAAGCATCATGTTTATTATTATAACAGCAACAAACTTAAAAATAAGACTCTTATCATAGAACTTTTTTCATAGACTTCTCATGAATAAGTGACAATTCATCACACTATTGAAGTATAAAGCAAAAACTCTATTAGAAACCAACAAACTATGTTCTCAATCAACTTTGCAACTACAATTCATCATCTTTTTAGGAAGGGTCACGTGAGGGAGCCTTTAGGCAAGTCCACATACTCAACCATCATATAGTCTTCCATGATTGCTAACACTCACCGCGTACACATGAGCAAAATGTTTCAATCGGACACATAGAAAGATAGGGGCTTATAGTTTCACCTCCCAACGTATTCACCTGAAGGGTGATGTCAACAATAATAACTCATGATATCTATATTCAACTGGACATATGTGCCTAGATATTTCCTCACCACATGATGCTTGCCAAAGGAGAAAATAAAAAGGAATAGAGAGAAAACTTTGACTCTTTGCATAAAAGTAAATACATAAAAGTAAAAGATAGGCCCTTTGCAGAGGGAAGCAGAGGTTGCCATGCGCTTATTTGTTTGTACGCTCATCCCCTTTGTGCAAAAGAACGTCACGTTGCATTGCCCCTTGTGATAGCGACCTTTATTATGCAGTATGTCGCTTTTATTCTTCACGGTCACAAGTTCGTGCAACGCTCAATTTTCTCTTACACTAAATGATCTCACACTTTTAGAAGCAATTTTTATTGCCTTTTTGCACCGATGACAACTTACTTGAGGGATCTTGCTCAATCCCTAGGTAGGTATGGTGGACTCTTGAAAATAAGATTTGGGTTTAAGGGTTTTTGGATGCACAAGTAGTATCTCTACTTAGTGTGGAATTTTTGGCTAGCAAAGATAGGGGCAAGCACCACCTATTAAAGGATCTATGACAATATGAATTATATGTGAATATAGACAAACATAAATAATTAAGTTGTCTTAATTATCCAACATCAACAATTTTGGCATATAATATTTTGATGAGGGCTCACAATTACAAAAGATTTCTAGGATAGTATATTTATATGTGAATCTTCTCTTCCCTTATTAATTCTTTCATGAGTTGCATCATTGACAAATGCTATGTTTGTCAATCTCTAACAAAATTTTCTACTTATACTTTTCCTTATGTGGTGTTGTCACCTAACATAAGATTAGCATATGATCTTTTTCGTTTATTTCCGTTCTTTCATTTATTTCCTTCCTTTTTATTGCAACATGAAAGTAAAGAAAGCAAAAACTCAAACTAAACTTTATTATACATCTCGCACACGATTACAAGGATAGATCACTAAGGAAACTCTCGAAAAGAAAGGATCAAACTAAACTTTCATTCATCTAAAGGAAAAGATCGAACTAAAATAAATAAAGGCAAAATATAGTGGGGATGATACGATACCTAGGCACCTCCCCCAAGCTTGGCGGAAGCCAAGGGGAGTGTCCGTACCCGATACTCAATTCTCTTTTGGTGATGAAGAAGAAGGTGGTGGTGATGATGTAGAGGGTTTGCCTTTCTTCCTTAGCTTATGCTTGAGGATGGAATTTTCCTCCTTCAATTCACCGACCTCCTGCTCGAGCTCCAGTACCCTCTTATATAGGTCCTGCTTGCATTCCTACAAAAGGCGAAAAGGTATAAACTGAACCTTAGGCCTATTTGCTTTATTGGGGAGGCTTGACTTCTTGAATTCCACATGCATGTCCCCAGGTTGAGGTAGCGGAGGTTTGTCTTCATCTGAGCTCATCTCATGCTTCTCCCTAGGATAATATTTTCCTCTTCCTCCGTGGTCTAGCCATAGTGCTCCACATCCCCATAGGACTTGGGGTTTGCGATGAAATCAGCAACATAGCTCTCACCCTCGGAGTCTTGGGACAACATATTTTCAGATCTGATAGGAAACAGCAAGAAAAGAAAACAGAAGATTTCTCCGCGATACGATGGTTAATAGGTTCAGGGGTATATAAAGATTTTTTTTATCGTGAGAAACAAGCAAGCTGTAGAAAAACAGAGTCCTGAAGGACCCACCTGGGCGCGCCTGGCAAGCCAGGCATGCCCTGGTGTCTTGTTCCCACCAGGGTACACTTCATGGAAGTTTCTTATTTTCCTATTTTTCTAAATATTCCAAAACTGACAAAAAATATTTTTGCGGATTTTTTGGAGTCCGTTTACTTACCGTATCACATACCTCCTTATTTTCATGATTCTAGAGTATTCCGGAAGGACTCTTTTATGTGTTCTTCCGGTGTCGAAGTTTGGATAATATTGCTTTCAACATTAATGGGCGTACTTGAGATATAATGTTTTATACATTGCCCATTAACAACCTTTGGGTTAGTACCTTCGACATTATTTATTTTGATGGCTCCAGAACGATAAACCTCCTCGATGACATAGGAGCCTTCCCATTTTGAGAGGAGTTTTCCTACAAAGAATCTGAAACGAGAGTTTTACAAAAGAACATATTCTCCTACTTTAACTCACGCTTTTGGATTCTCTTATCATGTCATCTTTTGACTTTTTCTTTAAACAACTTTGCATTTTCATAAGCTTGGGTTCTCCATTCATCTAATGAGCTAATATCAAATAACCTCTTTTCACTGGCAAGTTTGAAATCATAATTGAGTTCTTTGATTGCCCAATATGCTTTATGTTCTAATTCAAGAGGCAAATGACAAGATTTTCCATAAACCATTTTATAAGGAGACATACCCATAGGATTTTTGTGTGATGTTCTATAAGCCCAAAGTGCATAATCTAATTTCTTAGACCAATTCTTTCGGGGCCTATTGGCAGTCTTTTGCAAGATTAATTTTATGTCTCTATTGCTAAGTTCAACTTGACCACTAGACTGAGGATGATAAGGTGATGCAATTCTATGGTTATTAACATCATACTTGGCAAGCATTTTACGGAAAGCACCATGAGTAAAGTTTGAACCACCATCAGTCATTAAATATCTAGGGACTCCAAACCTTGGGAAAATAACTTCCTTAAGCATTTTAATAGAGGTGTTGTGATCAGCACTACTGGTTGGAATAGCTTCTACCCATTTAGTAACATAATCAACGGCAACCAAAATATGTGTATACCTGAAGGAAAAGGTCCCATCTAATCAAATCCCCAAACGTCAAATGGTTCAACAGCAAGTGAATAATTCATAGGCATTTCTTGACGCTTACCGATATTACCTATTCTTTGGCATTCGTCAAAAGATAAGACGAACTTACGGGCATCCTTGAAGAGAGTTGGCCAATAAATTAAAATCCAGATTGCAATACCTTGTGAGCAGTTCTATCTCCAACATGATGCCCTCCATAAGCTTTGGAGTGACATTTCCGTAGGATTTGTCCCTGTTCATGCTCAGGTAACACAACATCCAATAATACCATCTACTCCTTTATAAAGACGTGGGTCATCCCGAAAGTATTGTCTTAAATCATAGAAGAATTTTCCCTTTTGTTGGTATGTAAAGCTAGGTGGTAAATATTTAGCAACAATGTAATTAGCATAGTCAGCATACCAAGGAGTGTTATGAGCAACATTTATTGCAGCTAACTGCTCATCGGGAAAACTATCATCAATAGGTAGTGGGCCATCAGGCACATTTTCAAGCCTAGACAAGTTATCAGCTACGGGGTTCCGAGCTCCTTTTCTATCAGTGATATGTAAAACAAATTCTTGTAGCAAGAGAACCCATCAAATAAGTCTAGGTTTAGCATCTTTTTTACATAAGATAGTTAATAGCAGCATGATCAGTGTGAACAATTACTTTTGAATCAACAATGTAAGGTCTAAATATATCACAAGCAAACACTACTGCTAAGAATTCCTTTTCAGTAGTAGCATAATTTCTTTGAGCACTGTCTAGAGTTTTACTAGCATAATGAATAACATTAAGTTTCTTATCAACTCTTTGTCGTAGAACAACACCAACAGCATAATCACTAGCATCACACATAATTTCAAAAGGCAAGTTCCAATTAGGTGGTTGAACAATAGGTGCAGCATTTAAGGCTTTCTTGAGTGTTTCAAAGGCTTCTAAACAATCATCATAAAAAACAAAAGGAATATCCTTTTGCAAAAGATTCGTAAGAGGCCTAGAAATTTTAGAGAAGTCTTTGATAAATCTCCTATAGAAACCAGCATGACCTAAGAAACTACGGATACCTTTGTTATCTTTAGGACATGGCATTTTCTCAATTGCATCAACCTTAGCTTTGTCCACTTCAATACCTCTTTCAGAAATTTTATGGCCCAAGACAATACCTTCATTAACCATAAAGTGGCACTTCTCCCAATTCAAGACAAGATTTGTTTATTCACATCTCTGCAAAACTTGATCAAGATTGCTTAAACAATGGACTTCCCATAAACAGAGAAGTCATCCATGAAAACCTGAACAATCTTTTCACAAAAGTCAGAGAATATAGTAGTCATACATCTTTGAAAGGTAGCAGGTGCATTGCATAAACCGAAAGGCATAAGTCTATAAGCATAAGTTCCAAAGGGACAAATAAAATGGTCTTTTCTTGATCAGGTTGAGAAACAGGTATTTATGAAAAACCAGAATATCCACCAAGGAAGAAAAATGTGTGTGCTTAGATAATCTTTCTAGCATTTCATCAATAAAAGGCAGAGCGTAATCATCTTTTTGCTTTGTTTAATTTTTTAAATTCAATTACCATTCTATAGCCTGTAACAATTCTTTGTGGAATAAGTTCATTCTTATCATTAGGAACAATAGTAATACCTCCCTTTTTAGGGACACAATGAACATGAGTTACCCATCTACTATCAGCTATAGGATAGATTATACCTACTTCCAGAAGTTTTAAGATTTCCATTCTTACCACTTCCTTCATTTTTGGATTTAACCAATGTTGGTGATCAACAATGGGTTTAGCATCAGGTTCCATATTAATCTTGTGCTGACATAGAGTGGGACGAATGCCCTTTAAATCATCATGAGTATATCCAATAGCAGCTCAGTTCTTCCTTAGAACTTTCAATAATCTTTCTTCTTCATGTTCTGAAAGGTTAGCACTAATAATAACAGGATATATCTTCTTTTCATGAAGATAAGCATATTTCAAAGTGTTTGGCAATTTTTTTAATTCAAACACAGGATCACCTTTAGGTGGAGGAGGACCTCCTGGAGTTTCAATAGGCAAATTGTGTTTAAGCGAAGGACATTGTTCAAAGAAAATCTTATCTATTTCATTTCTTTCATGCATATGTAAATCATTTTCATATTCTAGGAAATATTGTTCTAAAGGATCAGTAGGTGGGACAACAATAGAAGCAAGACCAATTAATTCATCTTTACTAGGCAATTCTTTTTCATGAAGTTTTCTACTAAACTTGGAAAAATTAAACTCATGAGACTCATCACCAAAACTAACACCGATAGTTTGTTTCTCATAGTCAATTCTAGCATTAACGGTGTTCAAGAAAGGTCTACCAAAGATAGTGGGACAAAATTAATCTTGTGGGGAACCAAGAACAAGAAAATCACTAGGGTATTTTATTTTCCCACACAAGACTTCAACATCTCTAACAATACCAATTGGTGATATAGTGTCTCTATTAGCAAGTTTGATAGTAACATCTATGTCTTCTATCTTTGCGGGTGCTATGTCATTCATGATTTCTCGATATAAGGAAAAAGGAATAGCACTCACGCTAGCACCTATGTCACATAAACCATGATAACGCTGATCTCCTATTTTAAATGAGACAACAGGCATGCCAACAACAGGTCTATGTTTATCCTTTTTATCAGGTTTGGCAATTCTAGCAGCTTCTTCACAAAAGTAAATAACATGCCAATCCACATTTTCTTCCAAGAGATCCTTAACCATAGAAATACTAAGTTCTACTTTAATTTTCTCATCAGGTTTAGGTGTTCTAATATAGCTTTTATTGACCACAGTTGAGACTTTAGCATGTTCCTTTAACCTAACAGGGAAAGGTGGTTTCTCAATATAAGCAGTACGAACAACTAGATCAACATTATAAATTATAGTTTCTTCTTTAACTGGTACCGGTTCTTTAATTTCTTCTTTAATAGGTGGGTGATATTTAAACCACTTCTCTTTAGGGAGATCAACATGAGTCACAAATGATTCATAAAAGGAAGCTACTATCTCAGAGTCAAGTCCATATTTAGTGCTAAATTTTTGAAAAACATTGGTATTCATAAAAGATTTAACACAATCATACTTAAGTTTAATACTTGACTCTTTACCTTTGTCGAGTTCCCAATCTTAAAAGTTGCATTTAATTCTTTCCAAAATATCCCACCAGAATTCAATAGTCTTCTTCATAAAGGACCAGGACAAGAAGTATCAAGCATGGTTTGATCATTACGAGAAAGACGAGCATAAAAGTTATGGATAATAATTTCTCTTGAGAGCTCATGATTGGGGCATGAGTGTAACATTAACTTCAGCCTCCACCAAGCTAGAGCGATACTTTCTCCTTCACGAGGCCAAAAATTATATATATAATTGTGATCATGATGAACTAGATGCATAGGATAAAATTTTGGACGGAACTCCAATTTCAATCGATTCCAATTCCAGGATCCAATATCATCGCATAGCATATACCATGACAATGCTTTTCCCTTCAAAGATAAAGGGGAAAATTTCTTCATAACTTTATCTCTGGGTAAACCTGCAAGCTTGAACAATCCACAAATTTGTTCTACATATATCAAGGGCATATCAGGATGTTCGGTTCCATCTCCTGCATAAGGATTAGCTTGCAGTTGTTCTATCATACCCGAAGGAATTTCATATTCAATATTTTCAGTATGTGCAATAGGTTGAGGGGTAGCTAATTGTCGTTCCGGTCAAGGTGAAGATACCCTGAACAAACCCCCAAAGGATTGCTTTCCATAGTAACAGGTGTGTAACATCCCAAATTTTCAATTTGGAATGTTATACACTAGATCATCATTGCATATCATATTTTATTACATTTTTGGTTGATCCAGAAATTTCACGCAACTCAAGGACCCTCAAAGAGAGTTGGGGATTTCGTTATTTTCATATTTGAGTTTTCTCAAATTTTGAAAATAGGATCATTTGATTTTATTTATTTTATCTTCAATTATTTCTATCACAAAATATGAGAGAGGGAATAAAATGACTTTCCCAAAAATAAATAAATATTGAGGATTTAATAATAAAATCAAATAGATTTTATTTGGATTTATTTTCTATTTTATTTGAATTTAGGAAAATGCGCGTTTTCCAAAATTGCATTTAGGCCCCCAAATAAATGTTCATCCTGTGCGGCTTGATTTTAGAAGCCGGGAAAAATTTATTTCGGGATTTTTGGAGTCCGTTTAGTTTTCCTTTTGTTTTTTTTCTGAGCGTAATTATTTAAAAAAATCCGAACCGACCTTGGGCCGTCTCCGGCCAGGACTCTGCCTGGCCGGGGGCTTTATATAGCGCGCCACCCGGGCCGCCCCAGCCCAAGCCGCACCGCCCGCCCAAACCCTTGCCGCGCCGCCGCCGGAGCTCGCCGCCGACGAGGTCGAACCGCCCGCCGTTTTTTTAGAAAACCGTTGGTTTTCACCGGTTTCATTTTTGGTTTTTTTAGATAGATCGCTTTTTTTCTCGGATTAGTTATTTAGTGAGCGTTCGCTCGTTCGTTCGTTTTAACGAACGCATTCTTCGTTTAGATCCAGATAACGAACGGTCGGTCGTTAATCTGTTCGTCGTTTTCTTTTTCTCGGATTAAATCCGTGATTTTTCTGATCGTGATTTCTGATCCGATTTTCATTTTAGTATAACTTTTTGCTCGTTAATCGGAATCAGGCGATTCAAGCGCCTGGAGTTTCGTCTCGAAACCCTCTTTCCGTTTAACCAACTCAAACCAGTTTTTGCCTTTGTAAAATTTGACCTAGATCCCGAATAGTATAACGAAGCTTGTTTCTTTTGTCGTTTGTCTTTCGTTGCTTCGTTCAATTTGATTCTTTTTGCCAACCGGAGTTCTTAAGTTGAACTTTCTGGTTAGTTCTCTTATTTGAGCTTTACCTATGCATTAGTTGAGTACTTATTGTATGCTTGTTTGTTTGCGATAGAGTACCCGGAGTGCGCCGCTTGCTACTTCGAATCGTTAGGTTTCATGGATCGTCGGCAAGGCAAGTAACACTTTGAGCATACCTCCTACTACCCAGTTTTATTGCATTAGATCAACCCTCATACATTGCATGATTAGGATCTAATTAAATTGTGGGTTTTGGGAAGTAGATGAGGTAGTACCTATTACCTGTTACTATCAAACCTTTGGGAGTTACTTCTAGGTTTGCTTATATTGCTATGCTATGCTAGTAGACGTGGATTGGGTGAGTGTATCCATGACAGATGTGAGTTTGCTAAATTAATGGTTTATCTAAGGTGGCAACTTAAATACACATCTGGGTGGATTGAGGCACCTGGGTATTCCAGCGATTGCTTGTTTTTCTTTTGGACCGCCACCCAGGCTCAAAGGGATCATGAGATTATTCATACTAGAAACTTCCGTGTGTAGCCACAAGCTACTATGGGCTCTAGCATAGTTGATTAAGTTGTGCAAACTCTTACAGTGGTACACAAGCAGATGTAGGGGAAAGTAGGTGTAACGGTCTACCCGATCGTAAGGTGCTAGCGCTTCTGAAAGACTATGTCTCGGTCATCCATTTATCAAACACCATGTAGTGCGAGAATCCCAATGGAGGAGATCGAGTCTTGTGGGGAAAAGTGCGCAAACCTCTGCAGAGTGTATAAACTAATCATGGTTAGCCGTGTCCCCGGTTATGGACAACTTGAGTATCTAGTACTTGGATTATCATGTGAATCTCATCATGTTACTCTAAATAATTTTGTTGGGTTTTAATGATGATGCTTAATTGGGATTGAGAGGGTGTCTACACTCTCAATGTTTAACAACCACCATGATAGTTAAATAAAATTTATTCCTTTGCAGTAGGGAAAAATTGGCTTTACGCAAAACTATAACCATAGAGCTTTCCACCAGCCAAATATGCATATAGTATAGCCTTATTCTTTCTTTGCTCTCTATGTGTTACATTGCCAGCATATTCCATGTGCTGACCCGTTTCGGGCTGCAACATTCATGTTGCGGACTTTTCAGACGACGAGTAAGGTGCTTTTAGGTCGTGGTTCTATACTCAGTGATGTCGTTGGAGTTGATGGACTCACTTATCTTCCAAGCCTTCCGATGTTATCGTTTAGATGGCCTTAAGCCATGTTTATTATAATAAGTTCTCTTTTGAGACACTCGATGTAATAAGTGTGTGATTGCTACTCTGTTATAAATCCTTCAAGTACTATGTGGTGTCAGCATTACTGATCCAGGGATGACACCGGAGCACAGAGATTGGACCGTTTGAGGTCTGGTCGCTACAAGGTGACAATAAATTTCAGCACACTATATAAATGTTTCCTTACAAAATTCCACTTACCAAAGGTGCTTCACTCCCTGGAAATGGCACCAGGAAATATCCTTGATAACCCACAAGTATAGGGGATCAATTGTATCTCTTTTCGATAAGTAAGAGTGTCGAACCCAACAAGGAGAAGAAGGAAATGACAAGTGGTTTCCAGCAAGGTAATGTCTACAAGTGCTCAAATTGTAAGTAGTGGAGTAGTTTGATAGTAATATATTTTTTTAACGAGCACGTAAAAATAATAGTAGCAAAAGTGCAGCAAGGTAGCCCAATGCTTTTGAGGCAAAGGATAGGCCAAAACAGTTTCTTACGATAAGCAAAGTGTTCTTGAGGGTACACGGGATTTTCATCTAGTCACTTTCACAATGTTGGTTTGATTTGTGTTCGCTACATTGATAATTTCATATGTGGGTGGCCGGTGCTTAGGTGCTGTTCTTACTTGAATAAACCTCCTACTTATGATTAACCCTCCCGCAAGCATCCGAACTATGAGAAAAGTATTAAGAATAAATTTTAACTATAGCATTAAACTTTTGGATTCAATCGGTCCCTTGCGGAATAGCGCATAAACTGTGGTTTAAGCTTTTGTCTCCCTCGCAACCCATCATCTAATTGATACTCCACAATGCATCCCCTTAGGCCCAAATATGGTGAAGTGTCATGTAGTCGACGTTCACATGACACCACTAAGGGAATCACAACATACATACTATCAAAATATCAAACACATATCAAGTTCACATGATTACTTGTAACATGATTTTTCCCGTGACCTCAAGAACAAAAGTAACTACTCACAAATGATAATCATGCTCAAGATCATAGGGGTATGCAATAGCATATTGGATCTGAACATATAATCTTCCACCAAATAAACCATATAGTAATCAACTACAAGATGTAATCAACACTACTAGTCACCCACAAGCACCAATCTATAGTTCCGGTAACAAGTTAGAACACAAGAGATGAACTAGGGTTTGAGATGAGATGGTGTTGTTGAAGATGTTGATGGAGATTGCCCTCCCCAAGATGGGAGAGTTGTTGGTGATGATGATGACGATGATTTCCCCCTCCGGGAGGGAAGTTCCCCCAACGGAATCGCTCCACCAGAGGGCAAAAGTGCTCCTACCCAAGTTCTGCCTCGACACGGCGGCGCTCCGTCCTAAAAGTCCTCTCCTTATTTTTTCTAGGTCAAAATGACTTATATACCAGAAGATGGGCACCGGAGGTGGGCCTGGGTGAGCACAACCCACCAGAGCGAGCCTGGGCTCCCTGGCGTGCCCAGGTGGGTTGTGCCCACCTGGTGGGGCCCCTCTAGTGCTTATTTTCTCCAAAAATTTTCATATGTTCCATAAAAAATCTCCGTGAAGTTTCAGCTTGTTTGGAGTTGTGCAGAATAGGTAGCTCGACGTAGCTTTTCCAAGTCCAGATTTCCAGCTGCCAGAATTCTCCCTCTTTGCGTATACCTTGCATATTATGAGGGAAAAGGTATTAGAATTACTCCAAAAAGCATTATTATGGATAAATAACATCATAAATAACAGTAGGAAAACATGATGCAAAATGGACGTATCAGCAACGTACATGGAGGAGCAGAGCAGAGTGGCCGGAGCTGCGTGCGGGGCGTGAAGGGCTGGCGATGTCACCCGTGCTGCATCGATGGGAGCTGGCGAAGTGGATCCACCCCTGCTGGATCCGCCTTGGTCGATGACCGAATGCCTCAATGCGATGCGTAGGGTGACCTCCTCCACATCGTCGCGGTTCGCTTCAAGCAGCAGGCTAGACCAGTCGTCGTCGAAGCCAGAGTTCCCACCTGAGGCAGACTACTTCGATCGCCAGCCATTGGATGCATGATGACCCACAAGTATAGGGGATCTTTCATAGTCCTTTCGATAAGTAAGAGTGTTGAATCCAACAAGGAGCAGAAGGAAATGACAAGCGGTTTTCAGCAAGGTGTTATCTGCAAGCACTGAAATTATCGGTAACAGATAGTTGTGTGATCAGATAATTTGTAATAGGTAACAAGTAACAAAAGTAGACAAGGTGCAGTAAGGTAGCTTAATCCTTTTTGTAGCAAAGGACAAGCCTGGACAAACTCTTATATAAAGCGAAGCGCTCCCGAGGACACATGGGAATTGTTGTCAAGTTAGTTTTCATCATGCTCATATGATTCGCGTTTGTTACTTTGATAATTTGGTATGTGGGTGGACCGGTGCTTGGGTGCTGCCTTCCTTGGACAAGCCTCCCACTTATGATTAACCCCTCTCGCAAGCATCTGCAACTACCAAAGAAGAATTAAGGTAAACCTAATCATAGCATGAAACATATGGATCCAAATCAGCCCCTTACAAAGCAACACATAAACTAGGGTTTAAGCGTCTGTCACTCTAGCAACCATCGACTACTTATTACTTCCTAATGACTTCCCCTAGGCCCAAATAATGGTGAAGTGTCATTTAGTCGACGTTCACATAACACCACTAGAGGAGAGATAACATATATCTCATCAAAATATAGAACAAATACCAAATTCACATGATTACTTATAACAAGACTTCTCCCATGTCCTCAGAAACAAATGTAACTACTCACAAAGAATATTCGTGATCAAGATCAGAGGAGTATTAATTATCACTAAGGATTTGAAAATATAATCTTCCACCGAATAAACCAACTAGTATCAACTACAAGGAGTAATCAACACTACTAGCAACCCACAGGTACCAATCTGAGGTTTTGAGACAAAGATTGGATACAAGAGATGAACTAGGGTTTGAGAGGAGATGGTGCTGGTGAAGATGTTGATGGAGATTGACCACCTCTCGATGAGAGGATCATTGGTGATGACGACGACTTCGATTTCCCCTCCGGGAGGGATGTTTCCCCGGCAGAACAACTCCCCGGAGCCCTAGATTGGTTCTACCCAGGTTCTACCTCGAGACGGTAGTGCTTCGTCCTGAAAGATTCCTTCTTATTTTTTCCAGGTCAAAACACACCATATAGCAGAAGATGGGCGTCAGAGGCCTACCAGGGGGCCCACAAGGACAGGGGTGCGCCCAGGGGGTAGGGCGCGCCCTCCACCCTTGTGGCTGGCTGGTAGCCCCCCTCTGGTATTTTCTTGGGAATTTTATTTCTGTGCCCCTAGTTCCTTAGCTCTACTCATTCAACCCCACTCTGTTAACTTTTGCTCACTTTTCCCCACTCCCTTGGCCGAAACCCTCAGAATAGGTTATAACGGACGTTGCCGTCGGGTCAATGCCTTTGACGTTAGCTGAGAGTGGGGCCATGTATATGTGGGCACATGCAAGACCGCGGTCGTGGGGTAGCACGTGTCCATGGACAAGCCCGAAACGCCCCATCATATAAAGAGGGCAACCACCTCCATCGCCCCTACCATTTTCCCCCAAATCCCCTCCCTGACGCATCGCCTTCCTCTCCCCCACTGGCGCCATCTCACTCTCGTCCACTACCTCCACCGCACCGTCTCGCTCTCCACCACTGCATCCTCTTCCTCACCTTCATCGCCTCCATCTATCAGATGGCCGACGCTCATGGTGATGCCGGCGCTGCTATCGGTGATGTGGTGGGTCAGGGCGTGGTGACCGCGGATGTCGGCGGCGTCCAGGGCGGTGCGGGTAAACTCACAACCGCTACAGATGTGGCGGGCTCTGCCTCATCGCTACAGAAGGTGACGGCGTCGAGCGGCGTAGTCCATCCCGATGCCCCCATTGCGCCGCCTGCCATGGAGGAGCAGGTATTTGCACTTACTTAGCTTGTAGAGTTAGTTGCTCCCTAGTTGCATTGGTTAGATTGTGTTTCATATGGTAGTTCAGATGGTTCGAGTAGTTAGTTTGACGGATTAGCCGGGGTTCTTTGTATGGGTTGGGGGGGTGGGGGTTTTTGGACTAGGGTTTGTTGGATAAATTCGTTGCAAAAATGCTATGTTGTGAACTATGATGTTAGGTGCTGCAATGATTGGGGTTTTTGGATATGTCGTTGCCAAAATGCTAGATGTTGTGAACAGATTGGGTTTTTTAATGCTATGATGCTTATTAGATTTGTTTTAGTGCTCACAGATTGGAGTTTTTAATGCTACTCAGATTCGTTGCCTTAGATTGGGTCCCTATTAGATTTGTTTTTGAATGCTACTCAGATTGGGGTTTTGAATGTCATATGCCCAAATGGAATCCATTGATTAAGAAGTTATTTGATTCATTAGTATATAAATTTGTCCACAAGATGTAATTATATTAGCTCTGTTCTTCAATGTGTGTGCATGACCGATGATCAGTGTGTTATTTGAATGCCATAGTGGGCTTTTTGATCAATGTGAGTACAAATCTAATACATTTATATACTAGTGATGGATGTGGTTTTTGAATGCATAGAGCTAAGGGGCACAAAAATAAAAAAAACCACTTCTAAAACATTTCTGATATTGGGAGTATATTAGCCCTATGATCAATGTGTCATGTGTGCATATCTAAATTTTCAGTTGGCTACTAGTGATGGATGTAATTGTATATTCAGGAGGATGATGGTTGGGGGGAGAAAGAGGAAGCTGGCTGACTATGACCCATACGAGGGGGCGTTTAGTGACGATTCTAAATACGAGGTAAGCCTATCCCTTGTTCATTTAGTTCCTTTGACATGGTGTATATGAATCTATAATGTATTAATGCAATTCATTCATGTGTGTAGTATAATTCTGGAGATGATGTGTACAAGGGCAACGTCGCGTCCTTCTTAGCCAAGGAGCTGGAGAAGATCAATGCCAAGGGAGTTGCTTCATTCTACAACCGCAAGTACAAGAAGTGGCACTGCCGCTACTGCACCACCAATCCAAAGCCAAGGGATGGATGCTTCGATCACCTTCCGTCTCATGCTGAGGATGTAGCGATTCGCGGGGAGGACTACATGATCAGGGGGCAGCATGCCGCCCTCGTGAAGGCCCTGACTCCAGCGTGATGTGATCGATGATGTGATGCTGTGTTACTTTTGGTTTGGTTTGTTGAACTGTTGGGTTACTTTTGGTTTGTTGAACTGAATCTCGTTGGTTATGGTATGTTGAACTGAATCTTGTTGGTTATTCTAGTAATCTCATTGCTATCTATATTTGTCTGTCCTTAAATTTGCTTGTGGTATATTTGTATGTCCTGAATCTATGGTTACTTATGTTTAGATGTTGTGAACTATGATTTTAGGTGCTGCAATGATCACACATGTTGTGTAGGAAATCAAAATGCATGCTCCAAATGATATTATGTAAACCTTGGCAAACCTGGACAGTATAAATTCAAGAAAATGCAAAAACAAGGAAAACCTTGGCAAACTATCTATGTTTGTGCAGGAGATCATGTGTGCAAAATTTGAAGTGATTTAGAGGAGGTCAAATAAATTTGAATTTGAGAAATGAGCTCCCAGACTAGGGTAAACAACCCATTTGTAATCAAGTTTTTTTGGACCTACTGTAAATGAGCCAAATGTTTTTTATTAACACATATTCACTTTCCATAGTGTAGATTTGAAGTCTCACTATTTTTTGAATTAATTTTCATATTTTTACATTTTCTTTCGGAAACATAAGCTTTAATATAAAAACTATTAAAAACACGTTTTGAAATATGAAAATGGAAAACTAACTTCAGATCCTTCTTATTCACTTTGATGATTTTTTTGATTTTTTTTTATTTTTCAAAAACAGAAGGTAACACCACCTCCTCTCCTTGAATTCTATGAAATCATGTACATGATAGCTCATATGTGTGAAGGTTTTCTCATGAAAATGACCATAGACCATGTTTATGATTTTTTGTTGGTAACATGTCACATAAGACAACATTGTGCGCAGGTTTTATATTTATTTTTTGATTTTTTTAAATTAATGGTGCTCATTTGACCTCCATCGTGATAGATAGGTTTTTTTTCATGAAAATGACCATAGACCAAGGTTTCATATTTATTGATTTTTTAAAAATTAGTTATGCTCAGTCAAAGTCTTCAAAACCCCATTGACCAGCTCAAAACCCCTCTAAACCCCGCGGGGTTTCGCCTAACCCTAGCTCCCAACGCCAGCCGTCCGATCATACCCTCATGCCAAGCGACGGCCCTCACATATAGTCTTCTAGAAGGAATTAGGTCGGCTGGCTGCGTGCAGGCTCCACGCCATTGGATCACAAGGATGGCTCCGCATCGTTGGATCGTGGGGCGATCCACAAGAGGCGATCCTATTGGTTGTGCTCGGCTGCTCGCCCACCACTGACTCCTCGAAAAAAATGTTGTTATTGGGCCCAAAAGGAAACCAAGCTCTGGTTGGGCCGTAGAATTGCATCGTTTGCTCTGTTTTTTGTGAACGTGTTGGCTCTGTATTTTTGCATCGTTTGAAATCAATTGACATTGCATAGCAAATGACCAAATTTTTAAGGGCCAAATTTATTTTTATCATCCAAAATGGCCACAAACTATTCAAAAATTGTCTTTTTTTGTTCATATAATATATATGACCATGGATTCCCACGCGCGCAATTAGCTTCTTTTTCTTCTACTTTTTCAAACCACCGTTTCCCACGAGTGTACACTCCCGATGCTGCGGTGGGTTTGAAAACGGGTTACTTCCCATTTGACCCTGTTATTGCCACGGCCAAATAACACGTAGCACTACAGCTATTTAAGCCACCCTCTGCCTCTGCCATCCCTCATCCATCTCCCATCCTCTCTGCCATCTGCCCTTCTTGATCTTCGACCACTTCTCCTTCTAGCACATCCTCAGCCATGCAGTACACCGGACCAACCTGCCACTTCCCACCCACTGTGCCGGAGAGGCTCTACCCTCCTGGCGTGTACATTGAGCACACACTACGTGTGTGGGCAATATCAAGGTGGAGGACTGCAAGGAACTTCACTGAGTTCTTCCTCGCGTCCGGCTACCACCACCTCCCCCGGGGATCTCCAAGGATGTTCCGTGTCAAGGAGGTCATCCAAAACGGGGTGGTGGTTGCTCTCCTTGCCCGCTTCACCAACACATTCGACGCCTTCTACCTCCTCGGCCGGGTGTTTTGGTGTGGCTGTGAGTTCATCACTTTCACCACCCACAACATGTTCATGGAGTACACCAACATCTTCCCCACCGCGTCCCGCATGTACTCTCTTCCGTACCCCATCGACAACGCCCCGGAGGAGCAGTGAAGGGCGCCCGGAGGAGGAGCGAGGTGGAGGAGGCGGCATCTAGGGTTTTAAACCCTCTATCTATTTTTATTTTTTTGAGTCTATGTTATGTTAAGTTGTAATCCCATTGAACTATGTGAGAGATGCTATGGGCTTGTTGGCCCTTTTATCAAGTTCTATTATTAAGTTTTCTATCTATTCTATTGTGAAGTTCTTCCTAGTTTCAACTATGTGATCGTGCTATGGGTTTGTTGGCCCTATCTACATGTATGTTGATTGTTTTCTTAGAGACCTCGCTCTGTTAGTAACCACCTAGTGCATGCAGCCACAACGAACCCTTCTTTTCTTACACAAGCCACAAATATGTAGCCACCTAGCTAGTGCATGCAGCCAGAACATATTTGTTCAATTTATTTGTCATAGAAAAATGGGTGCAGATGCGAGTGGATCAAAAAGGCTGCAACTGATCGTAAAAAACAATGCTCTAAATCAAGGAGACAAGTGTGCGAGAAGAGAGGAACCAGCGGCAGCGACCGTCGCTGCATCCGTGGAGGCTGGCGTGCACGAAAGCGGCTAGGTCAGTGCATCGTGGTGGCACGCATCGGCACATGCATGCTTGGTCGGCGCATGCAGGCTCGGCCGGCGCATCGACGCATGCAGGCAAGCTTCTGTCGTGGCGGCGCGCGCAGGTGTTTAATGCAAGGGACGACTCAATGAAACCATGACCGAACGGTCGAACAGCTACACCCCCAACACGGCCCCACTCGCCAGAGTTAACGGTCAAAGCACTGACCCGACGGTGATGTCCGTTGTGACCTCTTCTGAGGGTTTCAGGCAAGGGAGTGGGGAAACTAAGCAAAAGTTAAGAGCGTGGGGATGGATGAGTAGAGCTAAGGAACCAGGGGCACATATGTAAAAATCCCTATTTTCTTCGCTCAATATTTCTTATATATTCCAAAAATATTCTCCGTGAAGTTTCACGACTTTTGGAGTTGTGCGGAATAGGTCTCTAATATTTGCTCCTTTTCAAGTCTAGAATTCCTGCTGCCGACATTCTCCCTCTTCATGTAAACCTTATAAAATAAGAGAGAAAAGGCATAAGTATTGTGATATAATGTGTAGTAATAGCCCATAATGCAATAAATATCAATATGAAAGCATGATGCAAAATGGACGTATCAACTCCCCCAAGCTTAGACCTCGCTTGTCCTCAAGCGAAAGCCGATATCAAAAAATATGTCCACATGTTTAGAGATAGAAGTGTCGATAAAATAAAATATAGACATGAGGGCATCATGATCATCTTCAGAACAGCAACATATATTGTCATATAATTTCTTATGCTAAAGTAACAATTAGTTCACAAAGTAAAGTATGAATCAAAAACTTCATTGAAAACTAACAAACAATGATCTCAGTCACTGAAGCAATTGCAATTTATCATAACATCGAAAAGAGTCAATATAAGAGCTTTTCAGCAAGTCCACATACTCAACTATCATGTAATCTTTCACAATTGCTAACACTCACGCGATACTTATGGGTACAAAGTTTCAATCAGACACAGAGAAAGATAGGGGCTTATAGTTTCGCCTCCCAACCTTTTACCTCAAGGGATATGTCAACAATAATACTTTATGATAACCTACATACGAGTGGATATATATATTTGGATCTCTCCAATACAGAGTGCTTGCCCAAGGAAAAAGTTTAAAAAGGAAAGGTGATGATCACCATGACTCTTGTATAAGGGTAGCAGATAAAAGTAAAAGATAGGCCCTTCGCAGAGGGAAACTGTAAGTGCATCTAGTGCCACCCCTAGTTGGGTTTGGAGTATTGACGACAAACTTGGTTGAGGGACTAATGTGTTTGTGAGAATTGCAGGATAACACAGGTAGTAGTCCCTTATTGATTAGGTTTTCCTACCAGAGATGACCCCTAAAAATGTGTGAAGACATTGAAGACAATGGTGGTTCGTGAAGACATTCACGATGAAGATTATGGCATGTGAAGACATTCACTTGAAGACTATGGAGTGCGAAGACATAGTTCTTTTGTAGCTTCCTTTTCTTCTATATTGAGTCATAGAAACCACAGTACTGTTAAGTGGAGTCCTAGTGAACAAAGTTAGAGTGACTGATGTGATGCTCAACTAAAATCCTATGTCTTTGAATGAAGACAATGATAGTAAATCTTATCCAGAGCTAGATGAGTCAGCTTTACTTGTAGCCCAAGTCAAGCTTCCGCGTGTGTTTGAAATCCGACCGTTGGACATGTGTTGGTTCCTTGGTGACCCAGGGTCATTTCAGACATATCATGTAGGGTTGCCTCATGGCTATAAATAGCCCACCCCCTACACCATAAATTGGTGGCTGCTCAGAGTTAGTGCACGGCTTTTGTCGTTTGAGAGCAACCCACCTCCTAAGCCTATGAGAGAGAAATCCTTGCGAGGACAAAGCCCAAAACACCTAGAGCCAAAGAGTGTTAGGTATCACTGAAGTCTTTCTGTCCGCGTGACTGGTACATCTCCAACGTATCTATAATTTTTTTATTGTTCCATGTTGTTATATTATCAATCTTGGATGTTTTATAATCACTAGCACAAATGCCCGTGCGTTGCAACGGGACATTGTTACATGTACTGTAGCTACAGCACGTACTGTAGCAACACTGTTGGCACGAGCGTAGGCATTTCCTGGCTACGGTACTGCTCATGTTTAATTGCTAGCACACAAAATCTGCCCATAAAATTTTGATTAGCTAGCACACAAAATCTACAAATATACAATCCCTGTCTTAATTATCCCACATACTTTTAATAGCGATGTTTAATTGCCCATCATATTTTTGAAACGTGCATTTTAGGAATCGTATTATATTATGCAGGCGTGTTTTAGGAAGGAATATCTCTTAATTGTTCCATTTAATTGCCCACCATATTTCTCAAGCATTCATTAGGCCGTCTCTTAATTATCCCACATAGTGCTGATTCCTCCTTGCCCATTTGATTGCCCAAACATTTTTATCCTTGATGTTTTGTTCCTTTTTCAAGAATCCTTCCTTTCTTCATTTCTTCCTTTCTGGGCACCCCCACTCGTCATCCCTCAATTACCAATTTCCAGGCCAATTTAATAAGGTGATTGATGACAAGTAACTTGAACACGTATATAAATTGATGGTCGTGCTTGTAAAAAGTCGAGGTGGTACTATTTGATAATAAGACCAACTGTAACCAATCAACATAGGTGGACATAGTCCAGTTGGTTGGCGTCAAACATATCGGCTGGAAGGTTGCGAGTTCAATTCCTCTTGCAAGTGTGTATCTTTTTTCTTCCTCGTGTTGTACTGGAGTTGGGTCGAGCTGGCCAATGGTGTAAGAGAAGGCCCATAATAAAAGGCCCGTAATAAAAGGATCAATAGCGCGAGCGAGCCTAGCATGCGACGTATCAAATTTTATTAGTACCACCTCGCTTATATATTTTAAATTCAAAGTGAAAGCGTAAACTTACGGGAAGAATCGTATTGTGATGGTGAACCAAAGGAGTCAATCCGTGCTTTATTATTAGGGATATATTTATAGTCATTTTATATCATTTTTTGGTACTAACCTATTGACATAGTGCCAAGTGCCAGTTGCTATTTTCTGCATGTTTTTTACATCGCAGGAAATCAATACCAAACGGAGTCCAAATGCAACGAAACTTCACGGAGATTTTTTATGGACCAGAAGACACCCAATGGGAGCACAACCCACCAGGGCGCGCCAGGCCCAGGCGCGCCCTGGTGGGTTGTGCCCACCTCGGGTGCCCCCAGACCACCTCTTTGCTCTATAAATACCCCAATATTCCAGAAACCCTAGGGGAGTCGACCAAAATCAATTCCAGCCGTTGTAGAGTCAAGAACACCAGATCCAAACAAGACACCATCACGGAGGGGTTCACCACTTCCATTGGTTCCTCTCCAATGATGCATGAGTAGTTCTTTGTAGACCTTTGGGTACGTACTTAGTAGCTATATGGCTTCATCTCTCTCGTTTGATTCTCAATACAATGGTCTCTTGGAGATCCATATGATGCAACTCTTTTTGTGGTTTGTTTGTTTGGATCAGATGAACTTTGAGTTTATGATCAGATCTATCTTTTTATATCCATGAAAGTTATTTGAGTTTCTTTGATCTCTTATATGCATGATTGCTTATAGCCTCATATTTCTTCTCTAATATTTTGTATTTGTTTGGCCAACTTGATCTATTTATCTTGCAATGAGAAGATGTGCTTTGTAGTCGGTTCGATCTTAGGGTGCTTGATCCCAGTGACAGAAGGGGAACCGACACGTATGTATCGTTGCTACTAAGGATAAAACGATGGGGTCTGTCTCTACATAGATAGATCTTGTCTACATCATGTCATCGTTCTTATTGTGTTACTCTGTTTCCCCATGAACTTAATACACTAGATGCATGCTGGATAGCGGTCGATGTGTGGAATAATAGTAGTAGATGTAGGCAGGAGTCGGTCTACTAATCTTGGACGTGATGCCTATGTAATGATCATTGCCTGGATATCATCATGATTATTTGAAGTTCTATCAATTGCCCAACAGTAATTTGTTTACCCACCGTTTGCTATTTTTCTCGAGAGAAGCCACTAGTGAAACCTACGGCCCTCGAGTCTCTTTCTCATATTATTTGCCTTTGCGTTCTACTTGTTCTTGCTTTTATTTTTAGATCTATTAAACCAAAAATACAAAAACATTGCTATGTTTTATTCTTATTTAATTTATTTGTCGTTTGATCTACCAATCTACTACAATTTATTTCACGTTCGTTTGCCTATCTTGGGGTGCCGCTACCCGGAAGGGATTGACAACCCCTTTTACACGTCGGGTTGCGAGTATTTGTTATTTGTGTGCAGGGGCTATTTACGTTGTGTTGCTTGGTTCTCGTACTGGTTTGATAAACTTGGTCTCGTCACTGAGGGAAATACCTACCACCGATGTGCTGCATCATCCCTTCCTCTTTGGGGAAATACCGACGTAGCTTCAAGCCGCATCAAAAGGAATTTCTAGCACTATCGTCGGGGAGGATCTTCAACATCTACCAGGTTCCTAATCAAAAATCTCATCTCCTTGCAATTTACATTATTTTCCATTTGCCTATTGTTTTCCTCTCCCCCACTTCACAAAACATTTCCGTTTTTTGGCCTCTTTTTGGTTCACCGTTTTCTTGTCGGATTTATCCTTTGCTTGCAATCTTGAGTGATTTCGGTATGGCACCAATAGATGATGTCCTAACTCCTAAGATGGGACGTACGGGCAATCTGGATGCTAAAACTTTTATCTTGGGGCAAGGGAATGTTATGGGAAAAGAACGTATCCAAGAATTTTTCAATTGTGTTGGAAATCTAAGTCTTGATGATGATCCTATACTTAGGACTACCAGATCCTATGCGGATGCTATTTCAGCACTAGTTCTGAAACTTGAAAGTAAATTTATCCGTACTCATCCCACTTTGCAAAGATTGTTTTTTGAGCTTCCCGTTATAAAGAATCCTAAAGCTAAAAAGTTGGCCAGTCTCGTTCTTATGAATGAGTTTGACTACATAATACGTTAAGCTAGGGAAATCTTTGATTTTTGTGGTATGAATCGTGAAAAAACCGTGATAGATGAAATTCTTTGCAATAGTGATTATGAGCTAAGGCATTTGCTTGGGGATAATAAAATCTTTGATGAGAATCTTAAAAAAGAAGTCCTCGTTTTAGATATAACCCAACATGTTTTCAATAATGTTAACCAACATCACTCTTGGATTGTTGCAGGAAATCAAAGGGGTTATGATGAAAACCAACTTAGGAATGCTAAGGTTTCTATGGATAATATGTTTTATGTTTTGTTTACAAAACCTCATGATGAAAACACCTCTAAGGAAACTAAGAACAAAGATGACAAAACTTAGATCCTTGCTTTATGCCTAGATAAGGGCGTAAAACTATAGTGCTTGTTGGGAGGCAACCAAATGAATAAAATTTATTTTTGTTTTTTGCTTTCTATTCTTGAGTGTTTGCACAATTATGCTACTATTATGATTGAGTTTTTTGTGTTTTAATTAGTGTTTGTGCCAAGTAAAGCCTTTAGGATCTTCTTGGGTGATAGTTGTTTGATCTTGCTGGAAAAACAGAAACTTTTGCGCTCGCGAAAATAATTTTCATTTTTTAACCAGAGAGAGATAAAATACCAATTACTTTTGCTGTAATTTAATATACAAATTACCCAAGTCATCCTAATTTTCAGAGTTTTTGGAGTTATAGAAGTATTCGAAATATCCAGATTGCTACAGACTGTTCTGTTTTTGACAGATTCTATTTTCTTTGCGTTGTTTGCTTGTTTTGATGGCTCTATGGTTTTTTTGATGATTTTTTGCCATAGAAAAGTTGGAATACAGTAGATACAATGCAATAAAAAATATTAATTGGTTTTCTATAGTACTTATAGTAGTGATTTGCTTTCTTATACTAACGGATCTCACAAATGTTTTGTTGAGTTTTGTGTGATTAAAGTTTTCAAGTTTTGGGTTATCTTACGATGGATGAAGGAATAAGGAGTAAGAAGAGATTAAGCTTGGGGATTCCCCAGCATCCTAAGCTATTATCCAAAAGAGAGCAAACAACTAAGCTTGGGGATGCCGTGAGTGACATCCCCTCTTTCTTCTAACGACAATCGGTATTTTACTCGAAGCTATATTTTTATTCGTCACATACTATGTGTTTGGTTGGGAGCGTCTTGTATGATATGAGCCTTTGCTTGTTTTATTTTGTGTTTTAAGTCTTTATTCCTTGCTGGACACACCTATTTTTTGAGAGAGCCAAAATTATGTCATGACTTGTTAGAATTGCTCTCTATGCTTCACTAAAAGTTTTATGAGCTATGGACTTGCTCTAGTGCTTCACTTATATATTTTTGATCACGGTGTGCTTTAATATTTTTGAAGAAATGCTCTCTTGCTTCACTTAGTTTTATTTGTGAGTTAGTAAATTTTTTAAGAAATTCTCTCTTGCTTCACTTAAATTAATTTGAGAGAAAGAAATTTTATGCTCATGATCTTCACTTATATTTGTTTGAGATTATCAAAAGCAACACATGAAAATTAGTCCCAAAGTGATAGATATCCAAGGAGGATATAATAAAAACTTTCATGAAGATCATTGGACAAAGTAAACTTGATTCTTAGTAATAGTTTTGAGATATGATGATGTGATATGTGAGTCGTGTTGATGAGTAATTATGCTTTTGTAAGAATATTGGTGTTAAGGTTTGTGATTGCCTATGCAAGCACGAAAGTCAATAATTATGCAATAAAATTATATCCTACTTGTGGTGCATTATTCAGTGTTAATTATGCTTAATGCTTGCTTATGATATTATTCATTTCTTGGTTGGTCGCTTCTCAATCTTTTGCTAGCCTTCATTTTGCACTAAGTATGATCAGTACTTGTGCATAGAAAATCCTTTAAACCAGTTTTGCCACATGAGTCAACTATACCTACCTATATGCGGTATTCTTTTGCCGTTCTAAGCAAATTTGTACGTGCCATCTCTAATATTCAAAATAAATTTCTCTTTTGTGTGCGCGTACCGCTCGCGAGGCGGTGAGGGGTGGCTAATATTTTCCATGCTAGATGTGTTATTCTCATGATGAGTGTTTATTCACTTTTCATTGCACGAGAGTAAGACAAAGGTATTAGGGATGCCTAGTCCCGAAATGAAAAATGAATTTACTTTATGTTATCAAATAATAAATTCCTTGGAAAGTGTTGGTATGGAAGGCACCCGTGGATACGGTTAGCCATGGAAAGTGAAAGTATGGTGTAAAAAGGAATAAACTTTAATTTGTGTTTGGGAACCGCCTATGATATTTCTAGCATGGAAAGTGTTGAGAACTCTAAGTCGTTTTCGTTGGTGGGAAAAGTATAACTCCCAAAATGTTTTTACCTCTAAGTTTTTCTCTTTGAGCTCCGACACCTCTACAAATCCCTACTTCCCTCTGCGAAGGGCCTTTCTTTTACTTTACACAATTTTTATTTTGAATTTGAGTCTCCATCTTCTCTTATAAAGCACCAACTAGGAGGCACTATGATCGTACTTGAGTATTGGGTGTAGTTAATATGCGAGTGTGTTTCATGAATGGATCAATGATTGAGCATGATGGGCTAGGGATAGCTTATTTTAGCGTTGATATTTTGAAAGGCATGGTTGCTTGTTGATATGCTTGAGTATTTAAGTTATCATATCAAGACTAGACTATTGCTTTGAATCACATAAAAGTCCAAATGTCCATGCTATAAAGAAAATAATATGATATGACATGTTAGGTAGCATTCCACATCAAAAATTCTATTTTTATCACTTACCTACTCGAGAACGAGTAGGAGTTAAGCTTGGGGATGCTGATACGTCTCCAATGTATCTATAATTTTTTATTGTTCCATGATGTTATATTATTAATCTTGGATGTTTTATAATCATTTTATAGTCATTTTATATCATTTTTGGTACTAACCTATTGACATAGTACCAAGTGTCAGTTGCTGTTTTCTGCATGTTTTTTACATCGCAGGAAATCAATATCAAACGGAGTCCAAATGCAACGAAACTTCACGGAGATTTTTTATGGACCAGAAGACACCCAATGGGCCAAGGCAGCGCCTGGGGGGGGGTGCTCCGAGGGGAGCACAACCCTCCAGGGTGCGCCAGGAGGCTCAGGCGCTCCCTGGTGGGTTGTGCCCACCTCGGGTGCCCCCGGACCGCCTCTTTGCTCTATAAATACTCCAATATTCCAAAAACCCTAGGGGAGTCGACGAAAATCAATTCCAGCCGCCATAGACTCCGGAACCACTAGATCCAATCTAGACACCATCATGGAGGGGTTCACCACTTCCATTGGTGCCTCTCCAATGATGCGTGGGTAGTTCTTTGTAGACCTTCGGGTCCGTAGTTAGTAGCTAGATGGCTTCCTCTCTCTCGTTTGATTCTCAATACAATGGTATCTTGGAGATCCATATGATGTAACTCTTTTTGCGATGTGTTTCTTGGGATCGGGTGAACTTTGAGTTTATGATCAGATCTATCTTTTTATAGCCATGAAAGTTATTTGAGTTTCTTTGATCACTTATATGCATGATTGCTTATAGCCTCGTATTTCTTCTCTGATATTTGGGTTTTGTTTGGTAATCTTGATCTATTTATCTTGCAATGGGAAGAGGTGCTTTGTAGTGGGTTCGATCTTACGGTGCTTGATCCCAGTGACAAAAGGGGAACCGACACGTATGTATCATTGCTACTAAGGATAAAACGATGGGGTCTATCTCTACATAGATAGATCTTGTCTACATCATGTCATCGTTCTTATTGCATTACTCTATTTCCCCATGAACTTAATACACTAGATGCATGCTGGATAGTGGTCGATGTGTGGAGTAATAGTAGTAGATGCAGGCAGGAGTCAGTCTACTAATCTTGGACGTGATGCCTATGTAATGATCATTTCCTGGATATCGTCATGCTTATTTGAAGTTCTATCAATTGCCCAATAGCAATTGTTTTACCCACCGTTTGCTATTTTTCTCAAGAAAAGCCACTAGTGAAACCTACGGCCCCCGGGTCTCTTTCTCATATTATTTTCCTTCGCGATCTACTTTTCCTTGCTTTTATTTTCAGATCTATTAAACCAAAAAATACAAAAATACCTTGCTCGTTTTGTTCTTATTTATTTTATTGGCATCCGATCTATCAATCTACTACAATTTTTTCACGTCTATTTGCCTATCTTGGGGCGCCGCTACCCGAAAGGAATTGACAATCCCTTTTACACGTCGGGTTGCGAGTATTTGTTATTTGTGTGCAGGGGATGTTTATGTTGTGTTGCTTGGTTCTCCTACCGGTTCGATAACCTTGGTCTCATTGGTGAGGGAAATACCTACCGCCGCTGTGTTGCATCATCCCTTCCTCTTTGGGGAAATACCAACATAGCTTCAAGCCGCATCAGTGACCTGAAGACTTATTACACTTGAGGACTGCAAATCCTCCAGCCGGTTAGGTGTCGCATTCTGAGCATCCAAGAATCATTGTGGATTGCCAGTGAACGAAGTCTGTGAAGGTTTGGAAGTCTACCTTGAAGACTTACCAGAGTGATTGGGCGAGGACTGGGTGTCCTTAGATCAAGGGGAATAAGGTGAAGACGTGGTCTTCTGATTTCAATCTCAGCCTCCCTAACCAGACGTACAGTTGTCACAGCAACTGGAACTGGTCTACCAAATCCTTGTCTTCACCAAGCAACTGGTTCTATCCCCCACTTCCCTTTACTTTAATGTTTGTCTTTGTGAAGTCATTGCTTGCCTATCTGATCTGATTGACTTTACTGTGTGAAGACTATTACCTGTTCGGATTCATACTGTCTTCCATTCTAATGCATACTACCTAGCTACTGATTGTCTTCATACTTTCACTTCATTGCTTACTTTACTATAGCTTGTCTAGTGTAGTCTATCTTCCGCTGCATATCAATAGGTTCATTTCATCTGTTTGTCCTCAAAGACCTTGTGTTTTGAAGACTTTCATAAAAATCGCCTATTCACCCCCCTCTAGTCGATAACTAGCACTTTCAATTGGTATCAGAGCAAGGTGCTCCCTTGTTGTGTGTGATTCGGTTTAACCACCTGGAGTTTTAGCTATGTCGACTGCAGGGATAATCAAGGTCTCCGCTACATTCCAGTCTTCGATGGCACTGATTACCCCTATTGGAAGAATAAGATGCACATGCATCTTGAAGCCATTGACGTCGACCTCTGGTGTGTCGTTAAGACGAGCGTTCCCAAGGTCGATAAAGGTGTCACCACTGGTGATGTCAAGAGGTTCACTCAACTGGACTCGACCACCAAGAACATCATATGTGGTCATCTGACCAAAGGACGGTATGGTCGTGTGAGTGCACTGGAAACTGCAAAGCTGGTCTAGGACTGGCTGTCCAAGGTCAATGAAGGCGTCTCAACTCAGAGAGACTCAAGTATTGATGTTCTCCGCAACCTCTTGAACCACTTCAAGAGAAACGACAATGAGAATGTCCAGCTCACATTTGATCGCCTCACTGATATCACAAATGAGCTTCGCGCTCTTGGTGCCACTGAGATCACCAAGCACGAAATCATGAAGAAGCTTTTGAGATTACTTGACAGCCCATTTGACACCCTAGCCCTGATGATACAAGAGCGCCCTGACTTCAAAAATCTCGATCCATCATACATACTTGAGAGACTCAACACACACGAGTTCTAGCTATCTGAGAAGAGAGATATCTATGGCCCCAACTATGGCCGAACCCGTGCTTTGAAGGAAAATGATGTTTCCTCACCTGAAGAAGAATCTGACTGCAGTTCTGAGGATCCTGAAGACATTGGAATAGAGATTTCTATGCTGGTGAAGAAGTTCCAGAAGTTCTCCAAAAAGAATCGCTCTCGAAAGTCTTTGAGATCCAGGTCAAGAAATGATTAGGCTTCCACTCGTGACCACAAGAAGAGAACATGCCACAAATGCAAGATGCCAGACCACTACATCTCTGAGTGCCCTCAATGGGACAAGGAATCTAAGAAGAAGAAGAAGAAGAAGAAGAAGAAGAAGAGCAATGAATATGACTCTAACGACAAGAAGAAGAGGAAATCCTCAAAGTCTTCTTCAAAGTCTTCATCAAGGTCCTCGTCTCACAAGAAGAGCTCATCTAGCAAGGCTCGTGCATTCGTTGGCAAGGAGATGGATTCATAGGAGGAGTCTGCTTCTGAGGAGGCGGAGGTGGAATCTGAGGAGGAGATTGATTCAGGCATGGCAAGCCTGGCTCTAGCTTCGGATTTCGTCGCCAATTCCATCTTCAACACTGAAGACAATGGTCAAGTTGAAGTCGATGATGAGGACAACTCTGCTCCGACCTACTACTTCATGGCATGAGGTGCCAAGGTAAACTCATGCGATGCTTACTTTCAAACATCTAGTGAAAATGACTCTGAATGTGAATCCAAACCTAGCTACAAGACTCTTGCTAAAATTGCAACTGAACAACAAACTGCTATGGAACATATTCAAAAGTTGCTAGACAAAAGCGATGACTTGTTGGACGCGAAAATGAATCGAACTCAGACCTTAATTGAAGACATTAAAAATCTTCACGTTAAGTACGAAGAACTTGAAAGTCGTCATGAATCAGTCTCAGCTACTCATGAGAAGCTTTCCTATGATTATCTTCAAAGGAAGCAAGAACTTGAGAATCTGAGAGTGTCTCATGAAGATCTTCAACAGGAGAATGATTCACTTCGCGCTCAATAGATCCGCTTAGGAAGACTTTGTGCCACCCTATTTAAAATGTCTTGAGCGTGATAATGTTGTCTATGTTGTTGAATGTTCTACTGCTGCCTCTGTTGCAATATCTTCAACTGCTGATGTGGTTTCTAACCCCTCTTCTGAGGATACCACTACTATTGCTGATGAGAATGCTAGGTTGAAGACACTGATTGAAACAAGGATGTACAAAAGCCTCAAAGGGCATCAGACACTATGTGATGTCCTCGAGAAACAGATTCTGAACTGAAGCCCTAGGAAAGAGGGTGTTGGGTTCGAGAGGAAAATGAACGTTGATGGTTCATACTGGAAGCCTGAGCAGTACCCCAAAACCACATGGGTTGCTACAAAGGGACCTTCAGTGGATCCATCTACCTTATCTGGCTTCAGTTGTGCTAATCCCATTATTATTGATGAATCCTTTGACGCCAATTATAAGTTGTTTAAGAATCAGAATGGTGAAGTGTTTGCCAGGTATATTGATACAAATTGCAGGAATGGACCACCTAAGAAGATCCGGGTGCCCAAAAGTTTTCTTGAGAAGCTTCCCATGAATGTCATCATTACACCACATGAGAAGAAGACAAACCCCAGACCAAAGGCTTCATATGGTCCAAAGACATCATACAGACAGAGGACCCCCCCCCCCGGGGTCACCCTAATGCCAATGTTTTGTAGGAAACCATACTCAGACTTATGAATATGAGTGTGTTTCTTCAAACCGCTATGTTCATAAGACCAAGAACTTTTCTGCTTATTCTTATGAGTATTATTTACCTCTTGAAAGGCTATTTGCTAGGGCTCCAAAGCCAAAGTTCTTAGATGTTGCACTTAGACTTATTGCTTCTAAGCCAGCCCTGAAGATGTGGGTGGTTAAGAATAATTAACTTTCTTTTGCAAGGAAAGGTCTCCAGCCAGAAATCAAAAGCTTCAGGCACTAGTGCTGGGGACCTTAAACATCTTGTGGGATGCAAGATAAAGTTCCAAAATGGTCCAACTATGTATTTCGTCCCAGGGTTTCTTGACAATCATCCTGTCTACCGTAACAAGGATCTGAACTTTGATAGCCGGAAGAAGAAGAAGAAGAAGAAGAAGAA